>NC_081392.1:18839197-18989215 GCF_030684315.1 Stegostoma tigrinum | reverse complement strand
CCTAGCCCCAACTCTCCTCTATCTCCCTCCAGGATAACTAACCCCTAGGATATTCAATTCATCCTTCATCCATCCCAAATCAAAATGAAAGCTATGAAAATTGCCCACTTATCCGTCAAAATCAATGCCAATTCCCAACACCATTTAAAAAAACACAAGCTTTGGGAGTGCTTTCCAGAAGTCCCAAAAAGACTCAATCTCCACACACTCATCTCCCCACCCCACCTCCAAACTGTTACAATTGACCAGTTTGCTGTCTTCAGTCTGTTAAAGCCTCAAAACTTTAAACATGTCATTCTTGTTTTAAATCCCTTTATGGTTTCAGCCTTCCATTTCTCTATCCTGGACCTGAAACATTTAATTGTTTTTTTTGGGTCTTTCTAGATGCTGCCAGACCTTCTGAGTTTCACTGGCAATTTGTTTTTGTTCTCAATTTTAGTTGTTCTGCCATTAGGCCAGAGCCCTAAGTTCAGGAATTCTGTCCGTGTCTGTCATGTCACAGTTTCTGGCTCTCTCGCTCCCTCCTCCTATATGCTCCTTAAAAAATTACCTCATGTTACCCGGTTTTTGGTCACCTGATTTAACAGCCTTTTGTGTGTCTGTTTAATAATTGCACACATGAAGCATTCTGTTAGTACTTTAAATTAAATTTCATGTAAATGCAGTTGTTGCAATTTAGCTAATGTGAGGTGGATTCTCTGAGCTCATCAGTGAAGTAGCATACCCAGACTAATAATGACTGTTTAACTTAAGTGACATGTAATCAGTTTTAAAAACCTATTGTGAAAGTGTATTACTCAAATTGTCTCAACAATGTGAAAAACATTGTCAAAGGAGGGTATCTGAAACGTTTGGGAAATTTGTGTTTCAGAGGAATGCAGAAAAGGATGGTGCATTTTGTCTGCCGATGATTGAGCATCTGTCACAGAACTTTGTGCTTTTCCTACAGCTTTTAGCTCATGTCACTTTCCTATTTACTCTGTTCTAGTCGCACACAATTCTCCTGGTACAACCTACTAAACGGCCAGAGGGAAGGACCTACGCAGATTATGAATCTGTCAATGATGTATGGAGGTATGACTCTTGGATCAGTCTTAATATAGTGCACAAGTGTTAAGACATTGAGATTAAACATTACAAACAGATGAGTAGATTTCTCCCATTTTCTAATTATAATAAAGCCATGGAGTTAGTAGGAACTGCCAATGCTGGAGAATCTGAGATAACACGGTGTGAAGCTGGAAGAACACAGCAGGCCAAGCAGCATCAGAGGAACAGGAAGGCTGACACTTCGGGTTGGGACCCTTCTTCAGAAGGATCCTGACCCGAAACGTCAGCTTTCCTGCTCCTCTGATGCTGCTTGGCTGCTGTGTTCATCCAGCTTCACACCGTGTTATCTCTATAATAAGGCCATGGCTTGGGTTTTTGCTGTCTTGCAAAAATAGTTTAGCCACCTTGCCTCCTCCGACACTTCCTCCATCTACAATATGACCCCACCACCCAAGACATTTTTCATCCCCACCCTTGTCTGCCTTCCGGAGAGACCACTCTCTCCGTGACCCCCTTATTTGCTCCACACTCCCTCCAACCCCACCACACCCGGCTCCTTCCCTGCAACCGCAGGAAATGCTACACTTGCCCCCACACCTCCTCCCTCACCCCTATCCCAGGCCCCAAGATGACTTTCCACATTAAGCAGAGGTTCACCTGCACATCTGCCAATGTGGTATACTGTATCCATTGTACCCAGTGTGGCTGCCTCTACATTGGGGAAACCAAGCGGAGGCTTGGGGACCGCTTTGCAGAACACCTCCGCTCGGTTCGCAATAAACAACTGCACCTCCCAGTCGCAAACCGTTTCACTCCCCCTCCCATTCTTTAGATGACATGTCCATCATGGGCCTCCTGCAGTGCCACAATGATGCCACCAGAAGGTTGCAGGAACAGCAACTCATATTCCGCCTGGGAACCCTGCAGCCCAATGTGTCAATGTGGACTTCACAAGCTTCAAAATCTCCCTCCCCCCACTGCATCCAAAACCAGCCCAGCTCATTGCCCCCCACCCACTGCATCCCAAAACCAGTCCCACCCTGTCTCTGCCTCCCTAACCTGTTCTTCCTCTCACCCATCCCTTCCTCCCACCTCAAGCTGCACCTCCTCCATTTCCTACCTACTAACTCATTCCCACCTCCTTGACCTGTCCGTCTTCCCTGGACTGACCTATCCCTCCCTACCTCCCACCTATACTCTCCTCTCCACCTATCTTCTTTTCTCCATCTTCGGTCCGCCTCCCCCTCTCTCCCTATTTATCCCAGAACCCTCTCCCCATCACCCTCTCTGATGAAGGGTCTAGGCCCGAAACGTCAGCTTTTGTGCTCCTGAGATGCTGCTGGGCCTGCTGTGTTCATCCAGCTCCACATTTCGTTACCTTAGCCACCTTGGATTTTGCTTTACTGCAGAGTGCTGTGCATTTGCAGTTTATTATCCAGCTTTCCTCTCTGGGCAGCTCTTGCTGTGGTTTACGTTTTCAATGGGCGCCATTCTTAATTTGAGTCAGCACATTTGAGCACAGACTGACCTACAGTCGAATCGCCTTTGCCCAGGCCCTTGTCCATAAATATTCCAATGGGACAGTTCTTTATTGAGAACCATAGGAACCTGGCTAAGGACATTAAAATTAAGAGCAGGAGGAGGCCCTTCAGCACCTTGAGTCTGCTCTGCTATCTGATATAATTGTGGCTGATTTCATCTCAGTCTCAACTCCACTTTCCTGCCTACTCCTAGTAACCCTTTAATCCATTACTAATTAAAAATCTGCCCATCTCCTCAAATTCATTGTCTTCAGGGGCATTCACCACACTCCTAGGGGAGTGAATTCCATAGGTTCACATCCCTTGAGAGAAATAATTCTCCACATCTCTGCCTAAAACTGAGCTTTTGTGCTATATAGCCCCCTTGAGAAAACATCTGCTGTACAGCCTGTTTCTTGTTTGTTTTCTTCCTGTCCCAGGGTTGCTGAGGCATTTCAATCCTTTGAATGTAATCAGTTTATATTGCAGTTGGAAACTGAGCAACTGATTTGACTGTGATACTCCTTAAAACCTACCCGTGACCAACACTTCGCTCACCTCCTGACAGTATGCTGTCAAATAATGCTCCTATGTTCCACCTTGGATTGTTTTACAATGTTAATTGCAAATTGATGTTGGTTTATCCAAATTTGATTCTTTCTTGTGCAGCAATTACCAACCACACTCATTTATTTTCTTGTGGCCTCCTTTCAGACTCCCCAATCACTTGCCTTTTCAGAAAGTTAGCAAATGCATTGTGGTAGTTCTGCTAATTCTGACGCACTGTGAAGTTCTGGGAGCAACGAGGAGGGTGGGAAAAGGCATGAATGCAGAGTACCCTGTCTTTTCCTTTTGAATATGTTGAGTTCATCAATGCCCAATACACAAGGTTTCAGACTAAAGTTAACATATTTTGAGGCTTAGACTGAGCTCTTGTTTGTTTCTTCTCAGGTGTCTGCAAAATGTTTGAAGAACATTTAAAGAGAATGAACCCAAACAGTCCGTCTATCACATATGACATAAGCCAACTCTTTGACTTCATCGATGACCTTGCTGACCTCAGCTGCCTTGTGTAAGTGCAATTGTTTTTACTTCACCTGACCTTGATAGCTTAACCTAAATCTATCAGTCTCCCATTTGGAACTTTTACAATGCCTGCCTCAACCTGAGCAGATTTTTTGACGGAGGATCCCAGATTTCCATTATTGTTTGTGTGAAGTTATTCCTGACATCATCTCTGATCATTCTAGTTCTAATTTGTGCACGTCGGCCAGTGTTCACAGCTCCCTGGCTGTTTGCCAGCATTGACACTAGCCGAGGAATTCTGTTCTAACTTGTTTTATGAACCTTAGAATGCAGGAGGAGACCACTTCGATTGTTGTGCTGGGTCAGCACTTTGAATGAGCTGTGCAATTAATAAGCACCCAAAGCACAATGGCATTATCATTACAAAAAATATTTTTATTTTAATTTAAAACAACAAATTATTTTCTCATAAACCAGCATTTTAATTGTGTGTGACATGGTGATCCAGTGTTTAGCACTGCTGCATCACAGTGCCAGGGATCTGTGTTTGATTCTACCCTTGGGTGACTGAATGTGTGGAGTTTGCTCATTCACCCTGTTTTCTCTGGGTGCTTCAGTTTCCAACCACAGTCCGAAGATGTGAGGGTTAGGGTGGATTGGCCAGAGAAAATATAGCGTTCAAGAAACAGGATAGAGTGGTGGGTCTGGGTGGGATGGTCTTTGCAGGCTCAGTGTAGACTCGATGTGTTGAAAGGCCTGCTTCAGTACTGTGGGGATTCTGTGGATTGTAAATTCAGATATACTTGAATCTGACTACCTTAGATGTCAGACCAGTTTTAAATATAAACCTGGTTCACATTTTTCAGTGTAATAATGAAGTGACACTGCAGTGGTCATGTCACTTGACAAGTTATCTACACTGCCTCTAAATATTTTCTCTACAGTCAAGATTTTAAAGATCTGTGCTGAGCTGCAGCTTCACAAGTAGAAGCCAGTGTGCTGGCCAATGTTGAGTGGCTGCACAGCTAGAGGGAATTCTGCTAGTAATGCAAAAGCCCTTGGGCGTGGGTTTAAAAACTCACCACAAGTTTATGGAATTTGAAATCAATTAATATATCTGGAATATAAAGCTAGTCTCAATACCTTCAGTTGTTGCAAAAACTCATCTGGTTTACTAGTGTACTTTAGCAAAGGGATTTTTATTCTCTTGTGGGATTGGGCATTGCTGTTGGCCCAGCATTTATTGCCCATCCTTAGTTTCCCATTGAGAAGATGGGGGTGAGCTTCTGCCTTGAACTGCAGCAGTACAATGTGCTCTAGGTTGACCCACAATGCCCTTAGGGAGGTAATTCCAAGATTTTGACCCAGTGACAGTGAAGGAACTGCGATGTATTTCCAGGTCGGATAGTCAGTGGCTTGGAGGCAAACTTGTAGATGGTGGTGTTCCTATGTATCTGCTGCCTTTATCCTTCTGGATGTAAGTGGTTGTGTGTTTGGAAGATGCCAAGGATCTTTGGTGAATTTCTGCATTCAGCTTTTAAGTAGCATACAGGTCACTACCATCCTTACCTGGTCTGGCCTACAATGTGTGACACTCAATCTAGTTGACTCTTCACTACCTTCTGAAATGGCTGAGCAAGTCACACTGCTCAAGGGCACCTAGAGATGGACAACAATAGCTTTACCAGTGATGTCCAAAACTCTAAGGAGTAAAGGAAAAATATCCTTTGCATAAACAAGGAGCAAAAATGCTTTTTTTAAAAAATTCATTCAGGATGTACGTGTCACTGGCTAGTCCAGCATTTTTATTGCCTAGAGGGCAGTTCAGTCAACCACATTGCTGTGGATCTGGAGTCAAGCTGTAAAGCTAGAATAGGAAATGATGGCAATTTTCCTTCCCTAAAGGGCATTCATGAGTCATATGGGTTTTTCCAGCAATTGACAATGGATTCATGGTCATCAATAGATTCTTAATTCCAGACGTTTTAACCGAATTCAAATTCATCCATCTGAATTCGAACCTGGGTCCCCAGAACTTAGCTGAGTTTCTGGGTTAATAGGTTTAGCGATAATACTGCTGGACCATCACCAGTGTTTGCAAAATGGGTGCTGCTGACTGTGGAGAAGATTGTAACATGCGTATCAAAACACTGGAGCCATTTGGTTGAAGTCTGTTTGATATTGAATGATCAAGTGATTAGACAATCCTGTTATTCTGTTTCTCCAGATACCGAGCAGACACACAGACTTACCAACCTTATAACAAGGATTGGCTCAAGGAGAAGATCTACATCCTGCTTCGCCGACAAGCCCAGCAGGCAGGAAAGTAACTGCTGTCCTGGATCAGCAGATCAGTGCTCTACAAGGAGAATGATTGATTGCACCAGTTTTTTTTTTAGCTCACAGATGTTCCTCTTCAGATCTTTGGAGCACTTGAGTGTGCTGCTTGTAGATCTCAGTATTTTTGTAGAAATAATTGATTCCCACCCCACCTCACCCCAAGCCCATTAGAAAGCTTGCTCCTTTTTATTAAATCATGCTTGGTGTTTTAAAACAGAAGCCACATTGAATGGAATGTAAGGACCAACCTTGCCCTTACACCCATCTTGCATTCAGACACTGATCGGGAACAAACCTGACTGCTTTTGTTATGCATAATACTGTCACTAGGCTCCTGTTCAAACCTAACATTGTCTTAGAAGAGTGGTTTTGTCAACACTCTTTGCAACCTGTACATTTTATAGAGCAGTGAGGACCGAACAGACTCTCTCAGAAGAAAAGCTTTTTTGGGTTAAACGCTTTTCTAGAAAGTTAATCTTCTTGTCTGATGTGTTGTTTCTACAGAGCTGTTTCTGTAGGACCAAAGTTCTGGTTACCCATAGGTTTTTTTTGCTTCAGGTTATGGTTTTGCAGATTAAATTTTTGTTTTAATATGAAAACTGTTTTGTTTATATATTCATTTACATATTTGCTGTTTGACTTTGCCTGTATCAATTGGCTGCTTTGTCAGAGCCAAAATAATCGACTTTGTTTTACAGGTTGGAAAAAATTGTACTTTCAGGTGTGCCTTCTGCACGCTTAAGGCAATCAACCTGTTAAATGTACTTGGTGATCCCTGGAGACAAAATCTGGTTGAGAAGTCAATTTTAGGGTGAAAAGAATGCTTTGCATTAGAAATGATACTCACTGGAGTAGGAGAATTAAGGAAGTTAATGAGTGATAGAGCATTATCATGTGTAAATCTGGCTGCTTTTTGGGAGCAGACTGTGACTGAAATTCAAGAAAATCTTGAGTACCACATTTGAGAATGTTCTGGATTGAGACTTCAACCTGCATCACAGCTATAAATGTGCTTAGGTATCAGCTAAGGGGAGGATCAAGTTCCTTTTTTCATTCACCTGCTTGCAGTCACTGCCAGGAGTCATAATTGAGTAAACTGCATGCTCTAAACTCTCCCAGAAAATATGAAATGGTCTTCAACTTTGTTACCTCCAAAACAACAGTAGGCAGTTAGTTATTACTTTGTCCTGCTCAAGTTAGCGATGTTACTGTTTTGGAGGTGTACCATTGTGGCAGCAAATTCAAGGGAATATAGAACTTTAATCAATAGCTTCAAACAACAAAGCTGTTCAAACCTCTCAGTCAATACATAACAGCCTGTTACTTCCTTTCACCTGCAATCTCAATACTGTCCTGTATAATATACCCTCTGACTATATATTCATGTTTTCTGGTTTTAGACATGGCTAATAAGGTTTGCATAGGTCAAGAAATTTGTGTTCCTTAGGGGTATTTAAAAAAGAGCAAGGTGCATACTTTCGTATCCCCTAAATGTTTATACATGCTGCTTATGCCCAAAGCCAAAACAGAACTCTCAACAGTCAACATTGCATTTATTGAAACAATCCTGCATATTTGTAAAGCAAGTTAACGCCACAGGACCTTGTGTTTACAGCATTGGTGGGTTTTCACTTAATTGTTTAACAGATTTCTATCCTGCACACACAGTCCCCAGTCAATGAAACTGAAATACTTCGTGCTGCTGAATTACAGGGGCAGCACACTGTTCTGAGGAGGATTTGAGGTAATTGGATCAAAGAGAATATCTCCATTCTGTTCCTCCTCCTACCAGCTTCTCCATCAGAAATGCATTAACACTTGCATATGCAGTGTTTGCAAAAATATCATATACAAATGAAACTGCATTTCAGGCAAAAGTAAAAATACATCCATTCCTACTAATCTATAAACTCCCTTTTGGATTTATATCATAAGGAAAATATACAGCAATGTACAATGAAAAACATAACTCATTTGTAAAGAAAAACCTATTCCATTTTATATCTTCCAGGTTATGATAAAGTGTGAAACAAAGTCTAAGTTTAGGCTTTTAATCCCCAAAAAAAGTTTGGAAAAATTTGTGAGGGATTACCACATTGCTCATCAAAAGTCAAACTAAAATAACGTTCTGAATCATTTTGGAGCCTGAGTCTATTTATTTCACGTTTGTTTTAAAAGACCGTCCACGTTATTATAAACTGAAAAAAGTGAAACAGAACAACTGAGGTAGTTGCTCTGCTGTTCAATGCATTTCTCTTCTCAATGTCCATTCAACAAGTAAAATCCACATATTAGTCTGGTGTAGACTAATGGGATACAAATCTATTGTGGCTGTAGGCATGTAA
This sequence comes from Stegostoma tigrinum, assembly GCF_030684315.1. Taxonomy (NCBI): domain Eukaryota; kingdom Metazoa; phylum Chordata; class Chondrichthyes; order Orectolobiformes; family Stegostomatidae; genus Stegostoma; species Stegostoma tigrinum. Next base: position 18,980,934 of record NC_081392.1, on the reverse strand, counting down.
CGTACATCTTGCCAAGATACAGAATGTTGTCAGGCCCTACAGTTGTACACACCAGTATTCAATTTGTCCCTTGGTATGAAGGCCATTATCTGCTGAATAGTTATGAAACACTGGTTCTATGTCAGCTTTTGTGTCTGGCATTCTAACTTTTTTTTTTGAATTGAATGGATTTTGGGACTGTTGAATTCTTAGGTTGCCAGGCTATGGCATAGAGCAATCTGAAAGATTCTGTAGCCTCACAGGTGACATGAACAGGGCTGAGGAAACACTAAGACAATTGCAGTAGCAGGCACTTGGAAGCTCAAACATGTATGTTACTTTCAATCTGAAGTACATGCTCCCTCCCATAAATTGAAAAAGAAATTCTCCTTGGAGAAAATTCTGTACCCACCTTGTTAAAATATTTCTTACAGTAATATGATTCCAAAGAAATTTATAATTTTGTTAACTGCAATCTTGCCCAAATGAAAATTAATGACACAGTGGTTTTCAGCAGGCTGAATGATGAGTCTTTCCTGCAGGTATACCCAATGCTAGCATATAAAGTTTGATGCCTTTCACGTCCAGCCACCTTAAAAAAAATAGTCCTTGTAAATACTACCTAGTTATTTGACAAAGACATCTGTGATTGTCCTCATTTTAAAAATCACTTGCTGTTCCTGCTTGAAGTGACTCATGCTGACCAGAATTTTGGGGCTAAGAGGGCATAGGCTCTCACTGGCCCAGCATTTCTGCTTAAAACAGCTAAAACATACTGCAAAAATCTTTCTTAATACAGTACAAAATATAAGACTGCAGCAATTATACTCACATTGCTACAGGCAGTGAAAAAAAATCGCCATTGTTAAAATGCAAAGCAGAGGATTAAAAGCATTAACCATTTCAGGGCAAGGCAACAACGGAAATTCTGTCCTTACCCTCGGCACCTCAGAGTGAGAGAATTAACAGTTTTGGCTGTTATGCATGCTCACTATTTAGTCATTCCTACTGGAACATATACTCTGAACACCTGACAGTGTTACAGCAATTAGATGAGTGTCTTTGAAGTAACATGATACAGCTTTCTTGTCCCGCACTGCTGAGAAGGTACCTGCCAAATGAAGCCCAGACTCTTTTCTCAAAAGGGAGACTTGCTCCTGAACAAACTTGTGTATCTCCTGGTGGCACTGGACACAGAGTTTAAGGTAGTTTCCACAGCCCTTCCTCTTGTGGTTGCCTTTATTGCACGTGTGCTGATGGAGACCAGAGAGGAGAAGCAAAGGGAACTTATCCTCAATTAAAAGGAGGGGAAAACAAGCTTCCTTGAGAGGCATGGTGCTTGAATGGAAGATCAGGTCCTTTTCCTCTAGCAGGGGCAAGGAGCTTAGGACAAAAAGAAAGGTCCCAGGCTGAGTCACTTGTTTTCTCTTTCAGCTGGTTACAAACACTGATCAAAACTTACCAGTAACTCAGCTACTCACCTTCTCTGTGCAGATCTCAACTCAAGGAAGACAGAGATAAGCCTTTTTATATCACATGGTTACAGCTTTGACACTGCACTGGGTATCAGTTAACATGCAGTTTACCTACTCTCCAAACTGATTTCCCTACTTGTCTTTCAGTTCCAATGGAATTTGAAGATGCAGATTGATTAAAATTACCTGTTTATCTGGAGTTAGTTTCTGCTGTAATGCACTATGTTAACATCACTTTAATCATTTTCCATTTCATTTTAGGAGAAGGAATTTCTTTCCTTTAACCTCCACTTTTGCCTGTTTTGATGTGCTCCAGGCCTCTACTGTTTTGCTGATTCTATTTCAGTGAATTTTACATTAGAATCCAACACATCCCCAGTTTCTAACTATCCATCAATTGGTTCATAGGGCAACACAGAACATCCTTTATCTTGACAAGGTTATAAATGAGATGTGGTTAACTGCAATTATTATAAGTACGATGGCATAGATCTGACACCACCCTATCTGCAAATCATATAGATTACCCTAAGAAATAAGTCAGGACCTGTTTTCGTTTTGAAGACTGCAGTCCAATGTAAAAATTTTAAAACAAAATCATCATCCTCATCTGCAGACTCCAGCATGTCTCTGTGCATCAGGCAGTTTAGACTAACAAGCTGTCCCACCTTTGGACAAACCAAATCAAAATACCTAGTATCAGATATTTACAGCATGAGTGTATGTGGCTCACTGTTGTGCCAGCTGTTCTGAACAATTGGAAACTCGGCCACTGTTCTCCCCCTATTCCCTTCTACTATTATTGCTAGTTGCTAGATGCTGGTAATGTCTTTATGATGTGGTAAAGTTTGAAATATTGTTGGAGGTGACGACCAGGACTGTCTCCTCTGGTTCCTGCTTTGGCTCAGCTTTCAAACGTATCCTGGACCGTTTCATCTCTGCCTGTCTCTCCTGCTCCTCCTGCTGCCTGTGACATTTCATGTGAGCATTTCGACTTTTCACTTTATCAAACACTCTGAAATATACATGTGCATGATACCGATCAATATCTGTGATACGATGGGCTAATTAGTTTGTACACTGCTTATTATGGTTACTTGTCACCATAAATGATAAAAGCTCTGCCATTCAGGTGTACCCCATAAATTTGTGGGAAGCTAAGGAAGTGATGCTGGGCCTCTCACAGATATAAATATCATCGACAACCACAGGTGAAGTGCCAGAAGTTGACTGACATGGTACCACTATTTAAGAAAGGTGGTAGGAAAAACCAGGGAACAACTGGCTGGTGAGCCTGACATCAGTGATGGGCAAGTTGTCAAGAGAGATTCTGAGAAACAGGATTTACATGTATTTGAAAAGGCAAAGACTGATTAGGAATAGTCAGTGTGGCTCTGTGCGTGGGAAATCGTGTCTCACTAATTTGAATGAGTTTTTTGAGGAAGTGACAAAGACGATTGATGAAGGTAGAGCAGTGGGCATAATCTGTATGGACTTCATAAGGCGATCGGCAAGGTCCTACATGATAGACTGGTTAGCAAGGTTAGATCACATAGAATTCAGGGAGAATTAGCCATTTGGATACAGAACTGCCTTGAAAGTAGGAAACAGAGGGTGGTCGTAGACAGTTGCTTTTCGGACTGGAGACCTGTGACCAGCGGTGTGCCACAAGGATCAGTGCTGGGCCCCACTGCTTTTTGTCATTCATATCGCTAATTTAGATGTGAATATAGGAGGTATGGTTAGTAAGTTTGCAGACGTCACCAAAATTGGTGGTATAGGGGACAGCCAAGAAGGTTACCTCAGAGTATAACGGGCCCTTGATCAGATGGGCCGAGGAGTGGCAGATGGAATTTAATTTAGATAAATGTGAGGTGCTGTATATTGGTAAGGCAAATCAGAGCAAATTATTTACACTTAATGGTAAGGGCCTGGGGAGTGCTGCCAAACCAAGAGACCTTGGAGTGCAGGTTCATAGTTCCTTGAAAGTGTAATCACAGGTAGACAGGATCGTGAACACAGTGATTGGTACACCAGTACAATTACAACATTTAAACGGCATCTCGACGGGTACATGAATAGGAAAAGTTTAGGGGGATATGGTCCAAATGCTGGCAAAAGGGACTAGATTAATTTAGGATATCTGGTCAGGATCAACAAGTCAACCAAAGGGTCTGTTTTCATACTGCACATCTCTGTGACTGATAAAAAGGGAAGCCGAAGTGGCATGACGCTACAAGATCCCATCACAGCCAGATGCTGATCACATAGCAATCTTCAAGAACATTCTTTCATAGACAGAAGTTATACCCAGTTCTAAAAAGAAATGCCTGCAGAAGAGTCAGTCATAGCTGAAAGCTGCAGTAGTTCTTCACTCTGTAAAACTTGTTGACTAAACATCTTCACAAAAGTCCCTCTGAACATCAACTCATAGCATGCAGAACCTAAAATCCTCTTGCTTTATTTCAAAGAGTAAGGTTACCAGAGTGGATATCCACAACCTCAAACAAGGTCATGTTCTCTCACTGTAGGAGACAGTGAATTGATGGCCATGTTGCCAAGAACACCCAAATCTTTCCTTAATTAGCCAAGGGTTTTTCATCTGTTTTATCCTTTTAGGAGAGTATGACTGTTGTTGGAGGGAAATGTGGGAGTCATGATTAGTTACATCATGACTAATTTTTTTTTGTCCAATCACTCTTACTGTGAAGACCCTGGGAAGGTTTTACTGCGTTAGAGGCACTCTTCAAGTCCAAGTTGTTGTTTCTGTCTTGAAAATATTCAAGCAATCAAGTTGGTGTCTTCCTGTCCAAGTTTTTGGACTTACTGTTTCACCACAAAAGGAGCAGAAAAGTGAGAAATGCACTTGAAGATTTACAGGCCAGGAAGGAGAGGGGCTGATTGGAAAAGTGGAGTCATATAAACTTCCTGAGAACATTCTAAACAGAAGGCTACCTACGGTTTTGGAGTCAAAAGGTGAACTCAAAACTCCTTGGTACTCATCTAAGAATGTAGAGGAACATTATATGGCTCAGATCTTCCAGCAGGACAACAGTCATTGCAGCAGTGCAGGTAGGAGTTGTACATTGGGACCTATTGGAAACTGAAACCTCTGATGCGCATCTGGAACTCTCACAAAAAAAATCTCCCTCCCAAGAGTCAGAGACTTCAGATGGTTTCAACATACCTAGCTTAATAGTGACCCAAGAAAGTTAGAGAGATTGAAATCTACTCTAACTGATCCCTGGAGCCCTTCCCAACACCCTCTGATCCAAATGTGGCCAGTCCTAAAAACTCCCTCCCCCACCAAAAGTTAACTCTCATCACCTAAATCTCTGACTCCTCCTGAAATTGATTCCTCTTTTCACTCCTCAGTTTTCATCCACATATCCACTGTTTTACCACAACCTGCCACCTGCATCTCACCCACACTTATTCTAATAGTTAATGTTATTGAATGATTTCTAAAATAAAGAATTGACTACATTCTGAATGATTAAATAAAAGATAGTAAATCTTTTGACACATATGGAAAATTCATTACACTTACAATTAATTTATATAAATAGCATTAATTGTTTAAAAGAAATAGAAAATATTGAAATCTACATAATTCCTACAAAGTTCCAATACACTTACCTTACAATGTTTACTGCTGTCCTTAAGCGTGTTCCCAGAAACTCTGCAACAAGGCGACCATTGCTTTACTGCCCTTGTGCTGTGTCAAGGTTTTAACAGCAAGCTATGATCGAATCATCTGAGAACTGAAGATAATAAGGGGGCATCTTTTGCTGTGATTACTGCCAGATGGGTGGATCTGTTCTGACAGTAATTGGAAAATTCCTGTTAAGTATCTCATTACTTTTGTGGGAATTTGCTGCACAGAGATCAGTTGCCCTACATCGCAGCAGTCACTCTAATTCGAAAGCAATAGTGAAGTGTTTTGTGTCAGCGACGTGGAAGCAGGCTTTATATAAACAGAAGTTACTTCTTGTGCAGCTCAATAGTGTTTAACCAGAAAAATCATAACATTGCAAAAGGAGACTGAAATTTCTCCCAAACCCCACCATTCACAATTCAACCTACTTTGTGCATTCTCTACATGGAAAATTTCCCACGGTAAACTTTTTCTCATTCTTGTCTTGGGCTCCTGTCTGACAGTGAACTGACGGAGAGGGGCTAGGCTTAGACCGTACGATTTTCTTCTTTAATTTTTCTCTGTTCATGCTTGTCTGGGAAGGAATGCTCATACTCTGAGAGGCTAAGAATGACTGAGGGGTAGAAAGGAAAAAGCAGAATTGAAAATATTTACCCACAGCTGTCTCTGAAAATATTACAACCAAAGATTATATTTGTAGCTGCTGTTACTAAATGACCAAGCTGCATAGAAAATGAGTACAAGGATGCTGCAGTCCACCTAGTCAGTCTTAGAAACAAATTCCTTTCACCTGCCTAATACCTAAAGTAACTTTCAGATTCTCTCAGTATTCTCACTTTACTTGCCCACTGTGTTTCTTGTGTTAGTGGTCCCTATCACTTTTTCATCATGCTCTGCCTAAAGTAGATTCATCAACTGTTTGGTCACATTCCCTCTCCTAACATACTCTTGAACAGATTGCAAACACCCTGCGTGCGGCATATTATTCAAGGGACGGGGAGATCTAACAATGGCAGATGCCATCAGTATAGACAGAAGTCTCCACCTTTTGTTCATAAACTCCAACTCTGATGCAAAGCTTGAAAATCTATAGACGAGTGGCTAGGCTGGGATGTAGAAACACTCAAATAATTCACCATCTTTCTGTTAACTCTACTGTCTTTCTTTTTGCTTGTTTCCCAACTATTAACTATATTGCCCCTGTAGATTACAAAGAACAAAGAAACCTACAGCACAGGAACAGGCCCTTCGGCCCTCCAAGCCTGCGCCGATCAAGATCCTCTGTCTAACCTGTCATCTATTTTTTAACGGTCTGTGTGCATTTGCTCCCTGCCCATCCATGTTCTATTACAGTTCTATTGACCATCCTATTTATCCTTTCCAGTAGGATGATGGTTTCGGCCCAGTTCCTGTATAGCCTGCCCAAAGAATACAACCGTTCATTCTGCTAGTACTTCATGAAACGGAGCTCCTCTTTGCAACTCCACTACTTTAGCCATTCATCTTCCTATTTATCTCAATACCAAATTATACATCGCTAGGGCAAAGCTAAGATACGCTAGATGAAGGTTCCTTTCTCTGCTTTAGCTCCTGGCTACTGTTGGAGTTCCTAGCTCTTACCTAGGTACTCATATGAGACCCTTGCTTACACAACCCTATGTAGTTATGCCACTATTTCTCCCTCTCCTTTTCCAGCCACAATGATGTGTCCTCAACCTTGGCACTGGGCAGGCAACACAACCTTCAGAACACCTGGTCACAACAAACGGAAAAAGTACCTCTTCCCCCAACTGGACTGTCTCCTCATACAACCTCATTCCTTTTCACTGCTCCCACTTCGATGGCCTCATGTACCATAGTTCTATGGTAAGCTTGTCATCCACTCTGCAAACTGCCTCAACCACACAGGAAGCAAAGGCCAAGTCACCTGTAGTACTGCTGTTGGGTTCTATCTTACCTGTCTGTATCTTGTCCCCTCACTAGCCTGAGCATAAATAGCAGCATTTCTAACCAGCTTTTTTATTTCTTTTCCATCACCGGAACTGTCTGCCTCATGTTTTATCTTCTCTTCGTCAAGCAAGTGTGTTCGCTTCCACTCAAACTTTAGCTGTTTCTTCCAGGTGTAGTAATATTCGACACACTGTGCCACGGTCTTGTGTTTTATCTGTAAAACAGCAGGTCCCATGAACGCAATAATCCTGTTCTGTCAGGGTTGATTTTCTGAGTGTGTACTAATAGTAGGGAGTCTCATTTGGAGCAATAAACATACACACATTTTGTATCCAGAGCTCTAGAATTTCTTTCAAGTACACAGTGAGGTGTCATTTGTAAAATCTGCCCTGTAACCTTTAGCAAGGGTGCATCCTATTACTCAGTGTTTAAATTATCCCTCTAAAAGGGGATCCCTCAGCAGGTTGAGTAGTCTTACACTTGAATGAACATGAACACCTGTAGGGTTTTAAACTGACCTGGTGGTTTTTTAATACGGAACAGTTGTAACAATGTCACAATGCATTGTCTGTCCTACACTGACCAGCTTATCTGTCTCAACATTCACCGATGCTCCCAAATAGCAACATCTAATAGTTCAATTGATATGAATGGGGAGGCAATGGTCAAGTGGTAATATTACTAGATTATTAATCCAGAGACTGAGCTAATGTTCGGGGACCTACGCTTAAGTCAAAGGAGATGGTGGAATTTGAATTAAAAGTCTAATGATGACCATTGTTGAGTGTCAGAAAATAAACCATCTGGTTCACTAATGTCCTTCAGGGAAGGCAACAGCAGTCATTAGCCCGTCTGGCCTACGTGTGACTCAAGACCCATGGCAATGACTGACTTGCAAATTAGGGACAGGATATAAATACTGCCCTGGCCAGTGATGTCCACATCTCATGAATGAAAAACACTAATCACTCCTTGCAGTGGCCTCTTTGTGAAATGTCTGCTGTGATATCAGAGGTGGTCACAGTCTCCTTCCTAACTCATTTCATTCAAGTTCCTTCAGGATAGTAAGCCAGAAAAGACTGATTTATGAAAAAGTTACAGCTTGGAATGGGAATATGGAAAGATGAGCTGGAAGGACTTTTGAGTCCAAATCTTTTTTTTTGAATACAGACTTTCATTCTCTGCGAAGGACTCAAATCCAAGTTGCACAAATATAGAGCAACTCTTTGGATCGCATTGGCCAACTATCATTTTGAAACTTCACTTAAAATCCTAAAAGCTGCAGTCTTTTTCTCTTATCACTAGGTGGTAGCAGCAAACTGCAGAATATAGCAGGGAATTCTATCTGGAATCGACAATCTAAAATTACAGTGGAACTTAATAATGCAATATTATTAATAATTCACAGAACTGTAATTGATTAAATAATTGTGTATGTTTTATCAAGGGTTCCTGAGATGCCTGACTACAAAAACATTCCTACGCGGAGTTATAATATTTTTTACATTGCAGCCACTACATGCTGCTAACCAAAATATACAGTTTTGGCTGCATCATCTACCAATAAACTCCTGTAAATTCCACAGTGATGTTATAAATAGATCAAACACTAGTAATATACTGTCAGCGCTGGCTGATTAAATGCTTTCAAGTACTGGATAATGCAATGCAGTCAAAGTAGGATTTGCTGCAAGTCCTGGAGTGTCTACCCGTCCAGGTCAACAGGATGAAAACTTCCTCAGGGTAGGCATTCTTAGAAGAGGCTTTGCAGTGGGGTTAAAATTGTATCAGAGATAATAGGAACTGCAGATGCTGCAGAATTCGAGATAACAAGGTGTAGAGCTGGATGAACACAGCAGGCAAAGCAGCATCTTAGGAAAGCTGACATTTTGGGCCTAGACCCTTCATCAGAAATGGGGGATGGGAACAGGGTTCTGAAATAAATAGGGAGAGAGGAGAAGATAGGTGGAGAGGAGACAGACAAGTCAAAGAGACTTCAGGATGTGGTCGAGCAGTTTCAAGGCCAAAGAGATTATGAGAGAATTGCAGTGGGAGAGAGATCCCCTGAGGTTTGTCCAGAGGGAGGAGGGTATCTTCTTCAGGGTAGGCATCCTTAGAAGAGGCTTCACAGTGGGGTTAAAATTGTATCAGAGATAATAGGAACTGCAGATGCCAGAGAATCCGAGATAACAAGGTGTAGGGCTGGATGAACACAGCAGGCCAAGCAGCATCTTAGGAGCAAGAAAGCTGACCCAACTTCATCTGTATATCAACTTCCCAGATCAAGACTACTTTGGACAGCACCCCAGTATTCTGTACTAATGAGGTCAAGATGGAAGCGTAATCTAGAAAACAAACAGGCGGATGGCATAGGCAATGTAAAACAAGCAGCATCCAGAACAGGGAGGCACCCTGCTCCATCAATTTACTGCCCAAAGTGAAGGTACAAATTGCTCACCACAAATTAAATATACTATATTTCGCACAGATTGAAGAATGGTACATCTTAATTGACTTCACATACTGGTTTTGTCATTTAATTATCTCTTACCAACTTCTGCATGAGAAAGAAATCCTTGTTGTAAAGGCAAATAGCTTTGTTGAATAACTTTTTATCTGCAGTAGTCCACTTCTCAGTACCTAAATTCAAAAGAACACACTGAAGAATTAACAACGTATTAGATGAAACGAAAAACAGCAAGTGTCAGAAGTCTGAAAAAAGTACAGAATGTGCTGGAATTACATCCCAGGCCATTCGGCACATGAAAGAGAAAACTCATTAAATTTCAGTAAAATATTCCATCAAGAAATGTTTACATGGAACAGTCTCTTTCAAATACTGACTGACCTGTTCTTTGCATCATTTTCTGGTCTCACCACATATCTCTTAAAGTCACTTTCATTTTTAGCTGTTTATTTCTGAAACATTCAAGATATATCTATTTCATCTTTGTAATAGCTTGGCTATTATTAATGACATTAGTGCTGAACTATGTCACTTGGCGGGATGGAAGAACATCTCAACAAATGCAAGTAGAAAGCTCTCCCACTCACTCTGTCAGTCAAAAGAGGTGTATGGTTTCTAGATAACATGGTATAGAGGTGGGTGAACACAGCAGGCCAAGCAGGATCAGAGGAGCAGGAAGGCTGACATTTCAGGCCTAGACCCTTCTTCAGAAGAAGGGTCTTTTCTGAAGAAGAGTCTAGACCTGAAACGTCAGCCTTCCTGCTCCTCTGATGCTGCTTCGCCTGCTGTGTTCATCCAGCTCTACACTGTGCTATCTCAGATTGTCTAGCATCTGCAGTTCCTACTATCTCTGTATGTTTCTGGGTTCATTTATTTATTGATGATTGCCATAAGTTGCCACACTGCTATGGAGTAACAGGATAACAGAGTTCTAAAACAAGGTGCTGAAGAGTGGTCATAAAACACCTGTCCAGAGTGACAAGTCGTGGTAAAATAACTTGCATTTCTATGGCTCCTTTCGGGACTGCAGGATGTCCCAAAGCATATTACAGCCAATGAAGTACTTCTAGTTTTCAAGTGAAGTCACTGTTGAAATGCAAACAACGAAGCAGCAAACATGCATCAAACAAGTCCCCACTATTCCCAATTCCTCCGCCTCCGCCGCATCTGCTCCCACGATAAGACATTCCACTCCCGCACATCCCAGATGTCCAAGTTCTTTAAGGACCGCAACTTCCCCCCCACGGTGATTGAGAACGCCCTTGACCGCGTCTCCCGCATTTCCCGCGACACATCCCTCACACCCCGCCCCCGCCACAACCGCCCCAAGAGGATCCCCCTCGTTCTCACACACCACCCTACCAACCTCCGGATACAACGCATTATCCTCCGACACTTCCGCCATTTACAATCCGACCCCACCACCCAAGACATTTTTCCATCCCCACCCCTGTCTGCTTTCCGGAGAGACCACTCTCTCCGTGACTCCCTTGTTCGCTCCACACTGCCCTCCAACCCCACCACACCCGGCACCTTCCCCTGCAACCGCAGGAAATGCTACACTTGTCCCCACACCTCCTCCCTCACCCCCATCCCAGGCCCCAAGATGACATTCCACATTAAGCAGAGGTTCACCTGCACATCTGCCAATGTGGTATACTGCATCCACTGTACCCGGTGCGGCTTTCTCTACATTGGGGAAACCAAGCGGAGGCTTGGGGACCGCTTTGCAGAACACCTCCGCTCAGTTCGCAACAAACAACTGCACCTCCCAGTCGCAAACCATTTCCACTCCCCCTCCCATTCTCTTGATGACATGTCCATCATGGGCCTCCTGCACTGCCACAATGATGCCACCCGAAGGTTGCAGGAACAGCAACTCATATTCCGCCTGGGAACCCTGCAGCCATATGGTATCAATGTGGACTTCACCAGTTTCAAAATCTCCCCTTCCCCCACTGCATCCCTAAACCAGCCCAGTTCATCCCCTCCCCCCACTGCACCACACAACCAGCCCAGCTCTTCCCCCCCCACCCACTGCATCCCAAAACCAGTCCAACCTGTCTCTGCCTCCCTAACCGGTTCTTCCTCTCACCCATCCCTTCCTCCCACCCCCAGCCGCACCCCCAGCTACCTACTAACCTCATCCCACCTCCTTGACCTGTCCGTCTTCCCTGGACTGACCTATCCCCTCCCTACCTCCCCACCTACACCCTCTCCACCTATCTTCTTTGCTCTCCATCTTCGGTCCGCCTCCCCCTCTCTCCCTATTTATTCCAGTTCCCTCCCCCCATCCCCCTCTCTGATGAAGGGTCTAGGCCCGAAACGTCAGCTTTTGTGCTCCTGAGATGCTGCTTGGCCTGCTGTGTTCATCCAGCCTCACATTTTATTATCCCACAATAATCTGTTTTGTGATATTGACAGAATGATCAATATTGGCCTAAACATTGTAATTCCAGCACCCAGTGATATGGAACTCCAGCCCAAGTGTTCTTGAAACAGTCTGTTTGCCATTTCCAGGGAATGTTTAAAGTTACAAATTGAGGCTATAAATGAAGGAAGAGGAAACTGCTTCGAAACAAAGATAGGGAGAGCAGAGGTGCTGCTCAGATTGAAATGGTCTCTTCCAATATAAAACAGGATGCTTGCTGGCAGATAGTAAGCTTAGTTACTTTCCATTCTTATCCTTGCTATATTAAAAGTGGAAGATCCGTGACTAAACCCACTCAGTGGCAAATTAGCCAGTAAAAAAATAACAGAAAAGCCTGAGTTTTAATGCTCAATTTGTGTTGAAGGCTAGAGATGGAGAGAGAAAGAAAAAAAAAAATCAGGCAATATTCCTACTTCTAGCTACCCAACTGCATAGTACATGTGGAGTATATGGATGTAGGGCAAGGTCAGATCTGAACTCAACCCATTACCATCACTCAACCACTTAGATGTGATAGCTAATTATGCCTGTGCATTGTACACCAACATGGAGAAGACATGTAAAGAAGACTGAATCAGATTAAATTGAAATGGTTTATGATATTTTTAATCTTGGATGAATTAGTCTTGCACCCAACATTTAAACAGCTGACACTAAAACTATCATTACAGTAATTACAGGTGGAACTCTTCTTCAACACTGCCCTTCTCACTATTCAAGGCTCCAAACAAACCTCTCTGGTGAAGTAGCAATTAACTTGTAGTTCTTTCAATCTACTGTTTTCGTTGCTCACAACGTGACCCCCTCTACAGTAGCAAGAACAAACGCAGACTGGGTTTCTCGTAATTTCAATAAATGATCTTGCTGTCATGCTAACATTTCTGTCCTCTGCCTGTTGCACTGTTCAAGCAAAGCTCAACACAAATTTCAGGAACAGCACCTCATTTTCTGTTAAGGTACTTTACAAATTTCAGGACTTAACATGGTCTCACATTCTTGATTCAATGAACTCTGTCCTCCATTTTGATTCTTTCATACTCCAAATCCCCAATCAAGTGTTTTGTTTGCATGGATTTGCTCTCAACAGAGCTGACCCATTTTCAGTTCTTAACATCTATCATTAATATCTACTTTATATCTTTTTTTGACTACCATTATATTCCTCTTTGCCTTTTGATCTGGGGCACCCATCCCATTTTTTCCACTATTTCAAAGGTGTTGCCAGATCTACTGAGGTTCTCCAGCACATTCTCTTTTTAAGTCTGTTGAAATGCTTCCCTTTCAATTATAAGCAGTCCAGAGGGAGACAAATTCTAGCCGGGTGCGGAGCTGAACATCAGAAAACTCAAAAGTGAGAAATGAAAACTTAAGCAATGAAGACAGCTCTTTTGTCCATGTATGGACTCTATTCCCAATCATAAGACCTGCTGACACATTTACAAATACTTTTCCTTCCAACAAGTACTTATTTAATTTATTAACTGACACTGGCTTTCTGAAGTCAAGATTTAAAGGCTTGCTCTTGCCATACGGCAGCACAAACTAGCTTGTCCAACCAGATGAGAATGGTTTTGACACCGACCATGGCAGAGAGTTCAGTGCTGTAAACAAGGGCGCCACTGAACCACCTGAACATTCAATCTATCTTGCATGTAAGTGGCTGCGCTCTTACCAGTGTAGTGGTAATCTCCCAAGGGGTGACAAGCGTCTCGCCTTACACCTTTCATTAGTAACATATCCAGTGCGCCCTACAAAAACAAACATTCAGTGGAGCTGGAAATAAGATCAATCTGGATTAACACATTTGAATAAACTTGTTCTGAAGCTATTCTAAGAAGGTTAATGCACTTAAAATATCAGGTGAAGAAATTTGATATAAAAGTCTGACGTTACTTCCAAGCTGTCATTCCTGATTGTAACAGAATTCTAAATCCACACATTTTGTCGTGTAACACAAAGCAGGGGCTTTATTGTGATTTTAAGCAAACTGCAATAGGAATTAGTCTCAGCCAACTGTAGTCCAGAATGTCTGAGTCCACCTAACCTGCACATTTTTGGACTGTTGAAGGCACCACAGCATCCAGCAAAAAATACATGCAGACACGGTGAGAACATGCCTAAAGACACACAGTCCCCAGCCAAAAAGCGAGAGGGGATAAGTGGGTGCTGAGAGGTTGCTGTGGACTCAGTAAGCAATCCAGGGAGAAAGAGGCATCTGGAACTAGCTGTTGTGTGATTTCTGACTTCGTCCACCCCAGTCCAGCACCGGCACTTACACGTCGCCAGCAGTGGCAAGTAGCAATATCAGTGTATAACATTTGTGCCCCGTTACAATGTACCTAGATCGATTATTTCTAATGGATATTTCCATTGTACCTCCTTTATCTCTTAGTTGTCCTAACTCTATTTTGACTGACCACAAACTATTAAAACGCGCTTATGAGAAAGTAATATCATGTGATATGTTTCCTCCTCTACCTGCCAGACTTCCAGGAACACAGGAAATAGGAGTAAGCCATTTAGCCCATCAAACTCTCTCCGCTATTCAAACAGATAATGGCTGATCATCCATCTCTATCACATTCTTCCCCCACCATTGTCAAATCACTTGATGGTATTAGTATCCATGAATCTAGAGACTTCAACTCTAAATACGCTCAATTATTGCATTTCCATAATTCTCGAGAGATAGCAGTAAGGTGACAAAGTTGTTACTGCTGCTGCCTCATGGACCTGACTTCAACTCCAGCCACAGGTGACTGTCTGTGTGGAGTTTGAACATTCTCCCCATGCCTGCACAGGTTTCCACTAGGTGCTCCAGTTTCCTTCCACAGTCCAAAGATGTGCAGCTTAGGTGGACTGGCCATGTAAATTGCCCTATAGTGCCCTGGGATGTGTGGGCTAGGTGGATCAGGGAGAGATGTGAGCATAGTTGGAATATTCTTTGGTGGGTTATTGCAGACTTAATGGGCCGAATAGCCTTTATCTGCACTGTACAGATTCCTTGAGAATTTCAAATATTCAAACACCCTCAGTCTTTAATGCCGTGTCTCTTACTCTGAGATTGCCCGCAACCCCTCTCCAGCTAAAGAAAGTATCCCACCTATTACATCCACTGTCATACCTTGCAAGAATTCTCCTAGCTTTAATAACATTACCATTTGTTCTTTGAAACTCTAGAGAATACAGATCCAAAGATCTTCAGTATTTTGCTGTAAATCAGGTTACGTTTGTGCCACAGAAGTGCCATACAATGACCATATCCAACAAGAAAGAACTGTAACCATTCCCCAAAAGTCATCCCTTGACATTCAGTGGCATTACTGCCTCAGAATGCCCCAATGTGTCTTATCATTGAATACTTCCCAATTGCCTGGAAAAGTGAGCTCCAACACAAAGCAGTCCACTTGATACAGACCGCATCCACATTCACTCCCTCCTTCCACAATCGACATTCAGTAGCAGCAGAGTATACCATCTACATGGTGCACTGCAGAAATTCCCCAAAGCTCCTTAGCACCTTCCAAACCCACAACAATCACTATCTAGATGGACAAAGGCAGCAGATATGTAGGAACACCATCTGCATGTTCCCTTCCAAGACTCTTGCCATCCTGACTTGAAAATATATCACCATTCCTTCTGTAATGCTGGGTGAAAATCTTGGAATTCCCTTCCTAACAACACTGTAGGTCTATCTACAACGCATGCACTCCAATGATTCAGGAAGGCAGCTTACTGCCATCTTCAAGGGCAACTGAGGATAGGCAATAAATACGGGCACAACCAGTGATGTCCACATCCCATGTCATATACCAGTGAGTAGTCTGGTGAATCTCTGTTGCATTCCCTCTATCACAAGTACACCCTCCGTCAGTTAAGGAGATGAAATCTGTACATAATAATCCAGATGCAGCCTCACCAAAGTTCCACACAATTTCGGCAAAACATCTTTACTCCTCTATTTAATTCTGAATAAACACCAGCATACTATCTGGGTCCGTAGCTGCTTGCTGCTGCTGTTGCATGCTTGCTTTCAGTGACCCATGCTATGGACACCCAAGTCTCTTTGGATACAACCACTTCCCAATTTCACACCATTCATAAATACCTTAGTGTATAACGTATCACTCATTCACACAATATTCCACCTGCCCTGTCCACAACCATACACGTCCTGTCCAAATCCCCTTGCAGCCTCCTTGGATCCACCTCACAACTCCAATTTCCATTTAGTTTTGTGTCATCAGCCAACTTGAAAATACAACATATGGTACTCACATCCAAATCATTAATATAGATTACTTACAGTTGTGATGCAATCACTCATCTTTATAGTACCTCCATGACTAACAGCCTGCCATTTTCAGAGTACTCATTTTTTTCCTGTTTGTTAACCAATTTATAATCTATAGCGGTATTTACTCCCCAGTCCCATCTGCTTGAATTTTGTTTACTAATGTCCTGTATGGGATTTACAGAAAATCTTCTGAAAATCCCAACTCATCCCTGATTCTCCTTTACTTACAAGTAAAACCTTCATAATTTCTACTATATTCAAGTAAGCTTTTCAACAGGGTGATGATTAGTGGTGAATGTGGTTAGTACAGAGCAAGGAACAAGCTTCCAATTATGATAGTTCAGAACAAGCACTACGCATTTCCAAAGAAATAAACATGACTGATTACCAAAATGTCTCCCCGAGTGTCATGTAGGCAATGCAGAGCTAATTCAAAATTGGTACCTCCTCCAGGCAGCACACTCGAACAAGCTAAATTCAACAGGTCTGTCACTGCAGGAAAGTTGGTTGGAGAAGAATCACTGCAACGAACTGAGCAATTTGAGCAGCATAGTAAAACAGCACGGTCTGTAATTTCTTCCCTCTCCACCATCTACCAAAAGATGCCAACTTCAACATCTATGAATATATTTACACCCTTTAATGAATGATAACCAGGAATGAGAATTGATTTTCCAGTCCTCTCAAATCCAGCATACACAAAGGTATCCTTTGTGTAAACAAAACGGGCAGGACTGAAAACATTTTTTGGGTGTTGTGTGGCCTGTTGTGTGGAAACAGTTATCTGGCCATCAATGTGAAAAGGCATCAGATGAACCTTCCCACACCTTTTCCATTCCTGCGACTAGTCGCATTTTACATGCTCCCCAAAATCATATGAATGGGATGCAACGTTAAAATTCAGCCCATGGTTTTAAAAATCGAAATACCCTAGAACATCTTTGAACAGGGGTGGGCAGAGGGAATAGAATTCAGTTTTATAAAAATCCAGATATCTGAAGCAACTCAGAATTCACATTTCAAATCTTTAACCAGATGGACAAAAGGTAAGTGAAGAACAAACAACAAACAGCATGTTTTTTTTAAACACCTTATTCTCTGCTGTGGTTATGATGAGAGAAATTCGCACCGTCCGAAAAGTTAAAAATTGCAAGAAAATTCTATAAGATGTTCCTTGGCATAAATTTACTAACTTTCAGTTTATCATTTGGGAACACAGAACCTGAATATTGCTAAAACAAAATTGGTCAAAGCTTTTCATTTTATACTCATCACGACAATTCATAAGAATATCAAATGTTCCCCTGTACATTGGTATTTCTTACAAACTGTACTGACAAGTGCAAGATAAAAGTTTTATAAAAAATGTGACTTTTTCAGAAATAATTTGCTAAGTCATGATGTACTTACAGTTTGAGCTCCTTACATGACTACTTATTCGCAAAAGAATAACTGATGGTTAAAAATAAATCAAAACTTTCTGACATACAGCAATACAGGATAGAGTTTGCATACTTGAATCAAATAAGCTAACCACACCCAGCAGTGATTTAACAAATTAAAGCGCTAGCCAGAAATATATGATCACATTTACTTATTCCAGAACTCTAGCTTCCTCAACAAATTTTAAGAAAATACAAAACAATAATTTTCCATAAGATAAAAGCCTCATAAACAAACTTACCCCTCGCCTGAGTGATTTTATTAGTTTCAATGTCATCCCATGGTTTCCATACTAAATCTGCTGGGTGAACGCTATCATCAAGTAATGACTTGTCCTGCAGTAATGGAATCTCTGCCTGGAACCGTGTTCCAATGTTAATATGCCTAAAGAAAGTTACACATCAATAAATGACAATTATGCTGGATTTTAGAGGAGAGGAAAGTTGCTAATGTGACACCCCTGTTTAAAAAGGGCGCAAGGTAAAAGATTGAAAATTACAGGTCATGGGTAAGATTTTAGGGTCTATTGTAAGAGATGAGATTTTTGGATACTTGGAAGTGCACAGTAAAGTAAGGCAAAGTCGGCATGGCTTCATCAAGGGAAGGTCATGCCTGACAAATATGTTAGAATTCTTTGAGGAGGTAACAAGCAGGTTAGACTAAGGAGAGCCAATGGATGTTATCTCCCTGAACTTCAAGACAACCTTTGGACAAGGTGCTGTACAGGAGGCTGCTGAGTAAGATAACGGCCCATGATGTTAGAAACAAGATGCTAGCATGGAGAGAAGACTGGCTGTCTGGCAGAAAGCAGAGAGTGGGGTTAAAAGGGTCTTTCTCAGGATGGCAACCGGTGACAAGTGGTGTTCTACAAGGGTCAGTGTTGGGACCACAACTTTTCATTTTACACATTAATGATCTAGATGATGGAACGGAGGGCATTCTGGCTACTTTTGCAGATGATACATAGAGAGATAGGGGGACAGGTAGAATTGAGGATGCCGGGAGACTGCAGAAGGATTTGGACAGGTTAGGAGAGTGGGCAAAGAAGTAGCAGATGGAGTACAATGTGGCAAAGTTTGAGGTCATACACTTTGGTAAGAAGAATAAAAGCATGGACTATTTTCTAAATGGGGAGAAAATTCAGAAATCTGAAGTGCAAAGAGACTTGGGCATTCTAATCCAGGATTCTCTCCAGGTAAACTTGCAGGTTGAATCTGTAGTCAGGAAAGCAAATGCAACTTGGCAATTGAGAGGACTTGAATACAATAGCAGGGATGTACTTCTGAGGCTCTAAAAGGCTCTGGTCAGGCGCATTTGGAGTACAGAGTGCAGTTTTGGGCTCCGTATCTCAGGAAAGATGTACTGGTCCTGGAGCAGGTTCTGAGGAGGTTCACAAGAATGTTCCCAGGAATGAAAAGTTTAACAATATGAGAGACATTTGAGAGTTCTGGGTCTATACTTTATGGGGTTTCGAAGGATGAGGGCGATCTAACTGAAACTTACAGAGTACTGAATGGCAGAATGGATGTTAGGAAGATGTTTCTATTAGTAAGAGAGATTAGGACCCATGGGCACAGCCTTAGAGTAAAGGGAAGACCTTTTAGAACAGAGATAAAGAGAAACTTCTTCAGCCAGAGAGAGTGGTGAATCTACAGAATCACTGCCACAGAAGGCTGTGGAGGCCAGGTCATTGAGCCTATTTAAGACGGAGATAGACAGGTTCTTGATTGTCAAGGGGATCAAAGGCTCGGAGACAAAGCGGGAGAACGGGGTTGAGATACTTATCAGCCGTGATTGAATGGCAGAGCAGGCTGAATGGCCTAATTTCTGCTCCTATGTCTTACAGTCTTATGATCATAAGGGAATGAAATGGCCAATTTATGAGAATGGGAAACTCTCAATCCTTCATGCACAAAGATCCTAAACTCAACTAGATTGCCTTTGAGAAGCAGGCAAATGAATCTCAGGACACATTACTAAGATTATATTTTGTTTTCCTCTACCACTAATTAAAGGGCATGGCAATGGGTGTGGTAGTAAGGTGGCCGTGTTAGTAGATTTATTGTCTAGAGGCCTCAATTAATGATCTGCTAAAACAAATTTAAATCCCACATGGCTGTTGAGGAATTTAACTTCTGTTATGAAATTAATCTGCAATAAAGGCTGATGTGAAACTATTGATCTTTCATAAAAATCCATCACCAATGTCTACTGAAAAGGAAGTCTGCCATCCGGATCCTAACTGGCTTAGGTCCAACTCTACACTTACAGATTTGCATTTGACTCTGATGTGGACTTGCCAGCCATTTAGTTGCACTAGCATAGGAGATATTAACCGTTGAGCATGTTCTGCCATTCAATGAGATCATGCTTGGTCTGCCACCTAATTTTCCATATTCATTTTGTCCAAATCCTTACTGATCTAGCATCAGTTGTCATCGTGGAAACAGTGCAAAATTTGTTGTAGAAGACTATGTTGCCATTTTAAAGGGAACTTACTGGAACTCATTGTAACTTGTGCGTATAATCTTGCTTCGTTAGGGGCAATTTTTATCCAGTGACAGACTTCTTACTGGCTTTTCAGCCAGGGACAATTGTGACTATTCAGAAGCGTTCACCACAGCAACAATTTCTCGAATGGTTAAATAATTGCATTATATATTAATGATTTAGATGACGGCACTATCTCCAAGTTTGCAGGCAACACAAAGGTGGGTGGGAGGGTGAGCTGTGAGGAGGACGCAAAGATGACTCAATCTGATTTGGACAAGTTGAGTGAGTGGACAGATGACGTATAATGTGGATAAATGTGAGGTTATTTACTTTGGCAACAAAAAAACACAAAAGCAGGTTATCATCATGGTGACAGATTAGAAAAGAGACAGGTGCAACAAAAACTGGATGCCCCTGTCCACCAGGTGCTGAAATCAAGCATGTAAGCAGTGAAGGTGGCAAATGGAATGTTGGCCTTTACAGAAGAGGATTTAAGTACAGGAGCAGGGTTGTCTTACTGCAATTGTACAGGACCTTGTTGAGGCCTCCAGGAGTAGTGTGTAATTTTGGTCTCCTTATCTGAGGAAGGATGTTCTAGCTCTGGATTGAGTGTAATGAAGTTTGCCAGACTGATCCCTGGCATTGCAGAACTGACAAATGGAGAGAGACTGGTTTGGTTAGGATTATAATCACTGGAATTTAGAAGAATGAGGGGCAATCTCAGAAACCTATAAAATTATAACCTATATACTAGACAGGGTAAATGTAGGCAGGATGTTCCCAATGACTGGGGGTTAGACCAGGGGTCACAGTCTAAGGATATGGGGGAAACCATTAAGGACTGAGGTGAGAAGAAAACTTCTTCACCCAAAAGGTGGTGATGCTGTGGAATTCTCTGCCATAGAAAGCAGCGAGGCTGAAACACTGACTGTTTTCACGAAGGAGCCAAATATAGTTTGCAGGACAAAAGGGATCAAAGGGTATGGTGAGAAAGCAGAACCAAGGAACAGAGTTGAATGATCAGCAATGAGGGAGCAGACTCAAAAAGACTGAAGGGTCTACTCTTGCTCCTACTTACTGTGTTTCCTGGGTGAGTAGCTACAGATATGTGTTTGGATAACACAGCAGAAATATCCAGCCTAGTGAAGAAGAAACCCCGCTTCTATAGGTGGAAAACAAATATGTAAAGTAAGTAGCTACACTTCCTGCAAATTCCCTTCCTTAAAGGAAAAGTGAAAACCACCTCAGAGACGGTGAAAAGGCAAGTTCTCAAATGGTTGAAAATTAGAATGTCTGCAGCCTCAAGTACTACTTAAAGAGTTCAAAGGAATCAGAAGGAATCTGACAAAACATATCTCATCAATATCCGTAATCTGGACTGGTGCCAGATTAATGCTTCATTGATTTGTCTCTGTTCCTTCTTCACTTGTGATATTTGTGTCTTGTCTTGTGTCTATGTCTGTTTGTTTCTGAGAGTGTGGGAATTTTTAAGAAAGGGCTAAAGAAATTGAGTTACAGAGTTAAATAGTAGTCACCTTTTTCAAGCATTGAGGAAAATCAACTGCTTCCAATAAAACAAAGTGTGGAGCTGGATGAACACAGCAGGCCAAGCAGCATCTCAGGAGCACAAAAGCTGACGTTTCGGGCCTAGACCCTTCATCACAGCTCTCTGATGAAGGGTCTAGGCCCGAAACGTCAGCTTTTGTGCTCCTGAGATGCTGCTTGGCCTGCTGTGTTCATCCAGCTCCACACTTTGTTATCTTGGATTCTCCAGCATCTGCAGTTCCCATTATCACTGCTTCCAATAAACATCTGTTTTCTTACTAAGTACAAAAACCTGATGAGTGTTTTAACCTGGGTTTTCTGAGTGAGACAAATTGGGGACTTTGGGTAGGCTGATTACATCTTTTCACAATTGTGATGATCCTGGGAATAGGGGGCTTGATTTCCAATGCGCTATCCCTGTGAGTTGTGACACGAACTGTCCATGTTTCTTAATTTCGCTGCTGGAGAGCCAGCCCTAATTTTAAAACTATGTCCTCTTGATCCTAGCCTGCTGATTTTGCATCACCTCCAGAAGGAAAATTCAGGAGGAACAGTAAATTCTGATATCAATGATGCCAATATCTGATAAATGAATAACAAAATGACTATTTATCTGTGCAAATTAGGGTAGCGTATGTTCATGATGAACTGAGCACAGGTAGTAGGAAATCACTCCTGAGCTTCATCATCCAGTGAATGCAAACACCCTTACCCACTGTGTACAAACACATTGTCTAACCAAGGTCAATATACTGTATAATCAATTGATGGAAGTTGGAACACTTTATGATTGGAGCCAATATTTTACAATATCTCTGCTAGTGTTTAACAATAAGCCAAAAAAAAAGCCTTCACTCCAAAGATACAAATCAAAATAAGGTTGCCAGTTCATCTTCTGGATAGCCAACGCTGATAAAGCAGTCTGGAATTGAATAACTAACTTACGGTTCTATAGTGACAATAGAGTCATCCTTAACCACAGAGATACCACAAATTCCATCTACGCCATCTGTAAAGGACAGAATTATTTCTAAAAAAAATCACAGCAAGTTTAGATGTATACACAGACACACACACACACTTACTCATCACTATTATCCAAAAATGTAAAACATCTGGGCCCCGTCTTTTGCTACCTAGATGGAGGTAGTTTGGATATGGGAAATTACTTGGCTTACAAGGCCAGCCTTAGGAAAAAAAAAGGTTCAATTGTTGCAATTTTTGTTTTGACATGGGAGAATCAAGTCTACAAGAAGTAGAAGCAAAAGTATGCCATTCAGCACATTGAGTCAGCCGTCATTGCACTTAATGACACTCCCTCGCAAAGCTTTCTGCGGAAAAGAATTCCACAGATTCACTATCCTTAGAAAAGAAACTCCTCCTTATCTGCCTATGACCTCATACTCTAAGATTATGCCCAGTGGTCCTAGAATCTCCCTCAAGAGGAAACTGCACCTATCCTATCCTATCAAGCCCCCGAAGAATCTTTCATATTTCAATAAGGTCACCTCTCATTTTTCTAAAGTCCAATGAGCACAAGCCCCTCATAAGAAAATCTTTTCAAATCCAGAATCAATATAGTGAACCTTCTCTTGACTGCCTGTTATGCCAGTATATCTATCTTTAGATGAGGGGACCAAAAATGTTCACGGTATTCCAGCTGTGGTCTAACTAGTGGCTTGTACAGTTTTAGTAAGACCTCCCTATTTTTATATTCCATTCCCTGTGAATTAAAGGCCAACAGTCTATCTGCCCTTCCCATTACTACCAAATATGGATGCTAGATTTTTATGATTCACGTACAAGGAAAGCTAAATTTGTTTTTCTGACATCTTTCCCTATTTAAGCAATATATAACTACACCAAACATAACCGTACACTTCTCATATTATATTTGCCCTTTCATTAAATCTGCCTATACCTTCTTACCCTCTGTAGACTACGTCATCTTCACTAGTTGCCTTCCCACCTATTCTCGTTTCATCTGTAAAATTAGGCAGGTAAATTCATTGCCCTCATCCAAGTTATTAACATATATTGTAAATAATTGTAGCCCCAGCACTGATCCTTGTGCAACTCTGCCAGTTACAGTGTGAAGCAAAGTAAAGTTCCCTCCATCTTGCCCCAAAAGTGACTCAGCCCTAACATTATTAAACATCCACCTCCTCACCCAGAACCATCACTACCAGTGCAACATTAGTTCATTTCTTACACAGGACATCATGTAGCTTCTTGGAGGGACAGCTGACCTCCGTTAGTCCTACATCTGACTAGGCTTAGTAGGAATCGAAGTGAGCGTGCAAAGATTAATTCCATTTAGTGCACTTAATTAACATCAATATAAAATCAGCGATATGACATGGCACAAAGCTGCTTGTAATCTGTTGATAATTAACAGAAAATTGTACTCATAAATTATGGATAATGATAATGTCCCACTGAGGGCAGTAGGGGGTGTTGTCCTGTTGCGCTAAAATTACCGACTGATAAAACAGAGGGCATTATACGCAGTCCTTAACCTGTCCTACACGTAACATGAAATGTTACAAGTGGACCATGGAGACCTGATGTGTTCCATTCCCAGTACACTCTCTCTTACATAATGTTTCTAAAATGAACTTGAAAGGTGTAACTTTTTTTACATTAATACTTTGGACGGTTTTTATTTTCATCGATGGGTTAATAGCATATCTGAAACCACGTTATGTAAAAGTAATTTGTGCCTTATATTAAAATGGTTAACACTTAAGACATTTCTCATTAATTACAACAAATTAACTCAATTAAAACTATATAAATTAATTTTACACACAAGTCATAATAACACATGATCAACAAAACCTCTGTAAAGACATAATTGAAAAAGAACGTTTACCTACAACACTGCCCAGAATTCCTTTAGGAGCATATGTATTGTGTGGTACCTTGCTCCCAATCAAAGAACAAATCCTGTTGAAGTAAAGTCCTGAGCCATGGCGGATGGGACTCAACATCGGGGGAGGTGTGTATGGTGGAGGTTGAAAGTTTTTCTCTAGAAGGTGATCTGCTAAGCAAACAGGGGAACGCATATGGCTCTGGTACAGCACCATCCCTGGCAGTACCCCAGTCTGATTTGATGCTGGTGATGGGATAAAGAGAGGCTCTGGACGAGATCGCTTCCTTCGTTGCTTTTTGGAGTGGCCCCTACAATTTACATTTGCCTGTTTGCCTGTTTCAGTGACCTGCAAGATAGAATTCTTGAAAAAGTAACAGGCATTTGAAATTATGAATCTCTGAAGTATTCGTGTCAGTGCAACTGTCAGGAATGCTGACTGATGTCACTATAAAAACCTTACTGCAGCACAAGATAATTTCCTGTCTCATAAGAGAAGAGAAATCAAGGGTTTTGCAGTGATAGAACACCTGTTTCATAGACGTTGTAATAGGTACAATCCTAAGCCACTGAGAAAAACTACAAATACTGGCAAACTGAAACCAAAGCATAACCTCCATCAACAGTTCCCATGAAAGGGCTACATTTCAGAAAGGACTTATAAATCAATGACTTGCTACTCATGCCCAGCTTCTTCCAAATTCTCTTGAATTAAGTGCTGCTTGGGCAGACACTCAAATCAATTAGTATGGCTACAGCATCGACAATCAGACATTACAAGACCATTCTCACCTGGGCAGAGGTGTCATTTGAGGACACCATTAAATCAGTCAATCTTGTTGTGACTGATTTCCTTGGCGTAACTGGTGAATTTTCATATCTAACGGGTTTGCCATCTTTCTTGGAACCAGCAGATTTTACAGGCACTGACACTGGAATCACTAAAGGCATGGCCACATTTTCCTCAAGTGGCTTCTTCAGCAGAAGAGCACTGAGTTTATCCTCCAGATACTGAAAGAACAATCCACCATGCTCCATTTTCTCAATTCCATTATCAGTCACCTAAAATTAAAATTACACAACAGCGTCGTCAAATTTCTTAGAAGTAACCCACTAAAATATTCCAAGTTGTGTGTGCGTGTCTCTTGTGTGCATACACACACATTTGTTTGAACAATTTTCTAAAAGATTGATTCACAAGAGTCAAGAGGTGCTTGTCAGCTACTTTCTTGAACTGCTGCAGTGTTCAGATGACTTTTTAACAATGATCTGAAAATACTCAGGAGGCTTACCAGCCCATTTCAGAGGCCAGGCAAAAGTCAATCACACAGCAGAGTATCCAGTGAAACAGGGGCCAGCTCACTAAGAACAGCAGATTTCCATTCCCAAAGGATACAGTAAACCAGATTTTTTATTTAATGATAATCCAGTAAATACAGGGGCGCCATTACTAATTAAGGAGACGGGATTCTTATTCTGGCTTTTCTATTAAAATATCCCAGATCTTTGGTTAGATTTCAAGTGTTTCAAAAATACAAGCTTGCTCCGGGCCCCTAAGTACCCGTTCAGTAACATATGCGCTATGCTACTATATTCCCAATATATCTAATACACATAATATTTCATATTAGTATACTAATACAACAGGCCAAAAATTCCTCAGCAGTTTCCCACCTTAATTTGTGGAATCAAATAATTGCACAGATCTTCAAAAGATCAAAAGCATTGTAAAGGGTTAAACCTCAAGCCAGAGAATCCATAAAACTCAGATCACTGAGTGAGGGAACTCCACTAGCTTCAAGTTCCTCGCCAGGCGACTTGGCATCCCAACTTGGAAATAAATCACCACTCCTTCTCCGGTTGCTGGGTCAAAATAGCATTGTCAGTCAAACCACAGAACATGACTTCAACGTTCAAGAAGGCAGCTCACCACTACCTTCTCAAGGCCAACAAGGCAGTAAATGCTGGCTAGCCAGCAATGCCTACATCCAAGAAATAAACAGAAAGAAGCTCAGCTGCTCAAGCTTCCCAGAGGGGAAAAGTGGACCCCAGTAACAAAAGTCAAAGTGTTTTTATTTGCACAGGGTGGGGGTGAGATCCACTAACCAGTTGGGTTTTTAAAATGACAATCTGGTAAACATTCTTGGGCATGTTTTCTTGTTACAAAGTTTTCCCTTGGTGAAACTTTCAATCATCTCTAACCAGTATCTATTATACTATCATATCAATGTATTGTGCTTCTTGTGACTAACTGACGCCAGCCATTGCTCATTCAACAGTATTTCTGTGACACAATCACAACTGCACTCTCTCTCTTCTAAAATCAAGAAATCTTCAGAATTTTCAGTAGGTACAGCTGTACATATTTATACCTACAGCAACATTTATGCACACAGGGCAATTTGCTTCAGCGTGACTTTACAAAGGTGTATAATTTTCCTAACCTTTTGTGTCTTAACGCCGTCTTCCAAAGAAAGCTGTTTTCCCATTCCTTCTCGTGGACAAGTGTGACAGTTTAATCCTTTTAGAAAATGGAAAACACCTTGACATCTCTCACACCTGAAATTTTCTTCATTTTCATCCAAATTATGGGAAGTGCTGCTACTCATCAAGTCCCTGCTGTCAAATGAAGATTAAAGTCAAATCAAGTTTAAACAAACTCTTTAACATTGGAAGCCCCGAATACAAAGTTTGAAACGCACAAATCAATCAGCATTTATACTTAGTTACCTTACTTTCCATATTTTAGATCTAGATTTTCTCAGTCTGTTTGTCAACTTTGTTGCTTTCTATACAAATTCTGAGGGTTAGAACAAATGGAAGAGTGCTGGGATCTTTCCGAACCAGTGCCTTTAAATGTTGTTGCTACATTCAAGGCACATGTTTAAAAATCCTGAGTTTGCAGCATGTAATGCATCCCACACATGTTGAATTTTTTACATTCTTCGCTGCATTCCTTTATGCTCCATTTTCACCACATAACATTTCTGACTACAGGACAAGAGGATAATTTTCTTCCAAGTCCCTGTCTATATGTCTGACTGAAAATCCCTTGGAGAATCAACTGCATTTCACTCATAAACATCAGGGTGATCACAGTAAAATGAACAATCCATTATCTAGGGACATGGGTGGAAACTTGCATCCACTACTATGTACTACTAAACTCTCCCTCGCCCAAAATTAATGGAACCTAGATCAAAAGAAGATGTTCAGCCTCTCTATATGTCTTTTGCAAAAGGAAAAGTTCATACCACAGAACTGATGATGATCCATCTCCCTCTTGTGGCATGCTGGAAAAACTGTAAATATCTTCACCCTGCAAAGTCAAAGGTCATTACAAACAAGACAACAAGGGGGTTATAAAAGCTCTATAGACTGGAATGTCTCAGATCTAGGTTATGCAGGAAGTATGAAAAAAGAAGTTTACTTTGCTGGACCTCAAATGCTGCTCTGATATGTTATGTTATATGAATAAATATTTAAGATTTCAAGATACTGTTTATGATCCCATAAAAAATGAGAGATTAGCACATTTCTGCCCATCTAGAGCCAGCTGTACTATACCCAGCACAGAATATCTTGAGAATTCTATATTTTTTCACTTTTTGTATGGTTGACTTCAAAGCACACTGTGTCCCTGCATGGTTTCCCTTCAGACAGCTGACAATCTTTTGGCGTTGGAGCTATGGATGGCTGAAAACATGGCAAAATTTAAAGGAAGCCCCTGTGAGCATGTTAATATTTTAATAGGCTCCCTAAAGGCTTCAAAACTGTTAGAAAACATATTCTGCACTTCAGATTTAAACAAAATGGAATGCATTTTATAATGTAATTTTAAGCATGAACACATTATAGATTTGCTCTGACAGCGTCTGTCTGTTGTCAGTTTTCACACAGGAGAATATTCAACTTGCCTGAAAGGGACGAGTCAAAGGGCAATCATTGCATGCCCTTTTAGGATGGTCTGAGTATTAGTTTCTACACATCCTAGTCAAAGACTCCAAACTACAAAAGTTATTACAAATTTTCTTTGGAAACACAATCTGGTTAGAACCCAAGACCTGCAAGTTAATTTGTGGTCCAGATTCAGAGCAGATTTGGCTCTGTTTGCTCAGCTTCACTTGCCCTTGCATTTTACAAGTCTTAACTTGAAACTTCTCATGGACATGAACTGGAGCTGCTTTTGTCTGGCCATTTGTATGTGCCCTGGCTATTCTGCAATTGCAATGTGTTGTCTCATGGGCAGGAAGTTGCTGCAGTGTGCTTTTGAAAGCTGGAACAAAGCATATTCATAGTGGCACACATCCACCAGTAGCAGTTGTAAAACTACCTAGCTGGGGAGATCAGCTTTTATTTTTGTGTTAGCATTTTTTCAGTACCATTATTCCTTCCTTTGGTTCAGATGAATTTGCTTCTTTTTCTCTGTACTGGTGCCATTCAAGACACTTCACCTAAGAAAGGCTGCCCTATTGACCCCGCCACAGAAAAATAACGGAAAATGTCCTATTCCAAACTCTGTCACCACAGCAGTGCCTATATGTTTTTGCTCTCACCCAGGATACACAACTCCCAGACCTGTGTACTCACAAAAGCTGAAGAAAGTTGTACTGGAACCTGCAAACATGAAGCAGAAGAAGGGATAGTGGAAAGTGCCTTCGAGTGCATCAACATTGCAGAGGTACCTCATAACAGCACTGTGCCCATAAGCAACCAGTGCCAGCATTTTCCCATGGGTGACAGTCAACATTCGCCTCAAATGCTACAAAATCCCCCTGTGCCATGTTGAGTTCATACATTGTTCGGGTGGGGGCAGGGGTCGGTACTAAACTAGATATTAAGTCTACTTACTTCCTACTCATTAAATCAGATTAGATTCCCTACAGTGTGGAAACAGGCCCTTCGGCCCAAAAAGTCCACACCGCCCCTTGAATCATCCCACCCAGACCCATTCCCCTATAACCCAGACACCTCTGAACACTATGGGCAATTTAGCACGGCCAATCCACCTAGCCTGCACATCTTTGGACTGTGGGAGGAAACCGGAGCACCCGGAGGAAACCCATGCAGACACAGGGAGAACGTGCAAACTCCACACAGACAGTCGCCCAAGGGTGGAATAGAACCTGGGTCCCTGGCGCTGTGAGGCTGCAGTACTGACCACTGAGCCACCGTTCATGTGGGGAAACATTGGAGTACTGCAATTGTCCTGGATTAGGAAGAGAAAATATCTGCCTAAATTCCTGTTCTTGTCCAGGAGAAAAGAAAGACAGGCTCAAATGTGATGATATCACAATTAAACTGCCTGTCAATATTCTGTGTTAAGAATTACTCAGAAACCTGAACACTTGTGACTGGGCAGCTACAACCAAATGTAGAACAGCACTGTAACAACTGCAACTGTGCTTTTAGAGACATGAAAAGAAGATGTGGAGAAATGGAAAGCCTGAAGAGAAATTAAGGTAATTACCTGCACACTAGCATGAAAAGATGCTTTCTGAAGACAGTCTTCCACATTCCTCGTCATAGAATTCTGAACAGAAAAGGAGTTCATAGCCACCTGACTAGGAGGAGCAGTGCAGTTGGGATCTAACTTCTGTCGTTCCTTTCGAGAAACTGACACACACTTACTGGATTTACCTGCAATATTGTAATGCTTTACACATACATCTTTATTAGAGATTCTGCATCTTTTGTTGCTACAGGGTGGAAGTGACCAACCTTCCAACTGCTCTGACTGTAACTGAAGCTGATTCTGAACAACTTCTTCTTCACACACTGACTGAAGAGGATGTTGTCCTTTGAATGGACTCTTCTTGGATTTCTTGTGACATTCTGAGATTCCCCTTAATGCAGGCTGTAAATCAGTCCCTGTCTGCTGCTCTGTACATTCTGTTTCTTGTGGACAGCAAGACAGAATGTTCTTGGAGAGTTGGCACTGTTTCGTTGCTTGAAACTGTAGAAATGGAGAAGTGGTTTCCTGTCTCAAGGAATGCTGGAAGTCTTGTACTAGTTCCGAGGGATGATGAGATTGAGTTCCATTATTCTGGATCTGGGATGGAATTTTCTGGGCAATTACATGTTGGGACTGGGTAACTAGCACTTGTGACTGGCTTACCGAACTTTGAGATTGAGACAGATTATATTGAGTATCAGAGATCAGCTGGAGCATATGGTTTTGAAATTGGTCTTGGTTTTGCATTGGGGAGGCCTCCTGATCTCCCATGTAGACCTGTGTAAACAGTGAAGTTGCTATCTGCTGTTGATGTTGCTGGTGCAGAGAATACTGTTCCTGCAGTATTTGACGTTTCTGTTCAGGAAAGGCCTGCCACTGATTCAAATTCGTTTTGTAACTCAAAAGTTGTCTGAAGACATTTCCACAAGCATCAAATTCAGATAGTGCTGGGTTTTCACTCTGATTCTTCGCAACAGAGGAATTTGACTGAATATCCAAATTCTGTCGTGTAAAGGCTTGGGCAAATGAGTCCAGCTTATGCAAAGCACCACTTGAAAAGGTGGCAGGAACTTCTTCAGGAGGCTGGGAATTGGGGACAATATAAGAATAGCTTCCTTTGCTGCCGCTGTAAGTTGCCAAGTTGTTGGTCCACACAAGATCTTGACTTGATTGTTGTCTGCTGGATCCAGTTTCATTTCTTGATAATGTGTGATTTGTGCTCACATCTTGAGGCCAACTTGCTGGTCTTGATGACTCCAAAGTGTACTGTGCAGGTTGTGAAGCTCTACCAGGAATCACTGAATCTAAAACATAAGAGTCTAGACTTTCTACACAAGAGACACTGGGATCTGCTACAGAAAAATGAGAAGGATTTACTCTGTTGTATGGGTCAGTTATGTTACAGTTTAAACCAGAAGAATGCTCTCTTTGCAATATGCCAAATTTGGCCTGTCTAACAGTGCCTGACCTTTCTGACAAACAAATATTTGGACTAGTAAGCACACTTGCTGTAGCATGGCTTTGTGTAGGATAGTGCAATGTAATTTTGCTTCCACTGGCACCAGTTTCACAAGGCACTTTTTGGCTTACACTGCTCATAAGGGGCCTTAGCATTTCTCGGTTAGGCAGACAGGATCTTTGAGAAAGAGACTCAACCTGTGTTGTCGGCCTCTGTGCCATTCCCACTTCACATTGAAGGGTCTGAGTTTGTCCACCCTGGGAGTACAGCATGCCCTCTGTTGAGTCCACTTCTTTGCTGCTGTTGTCAGCAAAGGGCTCTCTCTGACAATACAAGCCATGCTGGACTTCATAGTGACGTCGCAAGGACCGGGAGTCACAATAGCTCTTGTCGCATCCATGTTCCATACAAACATAAGGTTTGTTTTTTTGGTGAGTTAACAAATGCCCAGATCTAAGGAAAGAATGCAGAATAAAATGCTTCATTAAGTTCATCTAATAAAGTTTTGTTCCTAACATTTATTAAATAATAGGATATTGCTCTATAATGTCATCATCAATCGTCATGGAACTGCGCTGTATTAATTATAAATAATAATCTGACAGATGATTGGAAAACAATCACATGTATCTACTTAACTCTTCCAGCTTTTTGTATTCTTTGATTAAATTAGCATAAACCTGCATCTAGTTTCTCACCGACCTTGCCTCACTCATTCACCAAGCTCAGCTATGAGAAAACCTTGCAGCATTTTTGACCCCATTCTTGAAAAATTCTTATAATCTGTGGATTTCAAATATGGGCCTCACCAACGAGTGTAAGCGATTATGTATTTTTCTTTTTTGAATCTGAAGCCAAAGTGGAAGTCAGACGCTGCTGTACTGTTGAAATACCAGGAGAGTTTTAAAATTTATCTGTGCAAGACAATGTTGCTCTTGGATGCAGTGAGATTATTATTTGAGACTGAGTGGTACCAAATGTCTGTATTTACTCTGTCTACACATTTTTATTCCCACTCACAAAACCTGTCACACTATTTCTTTTGTCTGCCTTGGTTGTGATTGTGGGTGTCTTATTTGCAGTTTTAAAAAGGGTGCAGTTTAAATTATATAGTCACAAATTAGGAATCTTTTCTCCATCATTTGTTAAAGTGAAGTGTGTTACAGTAAATAGTTATTTCATGTTTCTGACAAAACCCATGTCAATTGTCTTCATCCTGAATAGCAGTCAGTTAGACATGTTGATTATCTTGATGGTTTAATTGGGATTATATACATTTGCCATGTGGAACAATCTGGAACCATTATCAGTGCTCTCTCCCCAGTTAAGTTGTGACATAAGCATCTGTAACCAGAAAGTATCAAACAAATCTCAGGCAAAATCCTTTATAGCCACTAGGACAAGGGCTGTAATCCTTTCAATGTGACCTAAAATTATGCACAGATTCCAGAGGTTAAACGCATTGCTAACCTCATGTGCAGCTAATAACTGCAGCAGCAGTCACAGGAATCAGTATGTATAGAAAGCAATCAATTTGTCCAGTCTCCACTGAGAATATAGAGTCTTAGCTTATGATTGAGTAACTTAAAACAAAGAATTCAAAACTAATAAACTTTAAGAAATATTCGATCAGTAAATGCTTGCTGCTTGATACCAACAATTTAATTATCAGCTCTCATAACTATAATTAACACTAAATAATTTTAAAGAATCAAATCTATCTGAGTAACATTTTCTTCCAGGCAATTTGATATTTCAACACACATCAATAGATTTAACTTTGACTCATAGAAGAATGCAGCACAGATGGATACCACCTGGCCTATCATGTTTGTATCAGCTCTCTAAAAGAGCTTCCTAATTAGTCGCCCTGCTCTTTGCTCATCTTTTGATGTATTTATTCAATTCCTTCTTGCAAATTACTATTGAAAACCTGGCACTCAAATATTAAGGAAACACTTCAGGTACGGGTAACGTCACTTTTAAATCTGGCTCCTAGTAGCCTGTAAAAAACCTGGTAGGTTTTGGTACAATGCCTTTCAGTCACTTTTGTTCTGTTTTTCAAGCCAATAACCCTCTTTCAACCAAGACCCGTAAATGCAAATTAGCTGATTGCTTATCTCATGCAGTAGTTTGTGGGATGATGCTGGACAGGCACTGTTACCTTTACAGGACTTGACGCATGTTAATTACATGAATACTGGGAATGCCTAATTTAATCACAAATATCGAACTTGCGTCTGATTTGTAATGAATAAAACAAAACCTGGCATTTCGTTTCATTCCAGGTAGACAAAGCAAATCTGCTGTGCGTGAAAAATAACTAATAGAAATTCCTGAGTTACATAATGTTCACACACAAGTGGTCCTGTCTCTTAAAGGCCTTATTGCAGATCCTGCAGACATGCCGACGTTCATGACTATGCGTCAGGTAGTGTTTGCTCAGAGCACTGGCACTGCTGAATGATTTTCCACATTGGCTACATTCCTAGAAAATAGAATATACAAACTAATTATCTATTTTTGCCTCAAATGGGTTTCAACATAAAGATAAAACAACTGTAACAGTTAATATTTACATTCCTATTGGTCTCCCTAATATATCCTACTCTTACAGAACAAATCAGAACTTATTATTTTTGACAAAACTGGTTTGTGTTCTCCAGCTTTCTAAAAAAAAACTAAGTCAAATATAATGTAGATTAAAAACTTCTTGGCACAGATTTCTTTTTAGGGCCCTAAAACCAGACGAACCAGAAGAACAACAGTTGCAGTGCTAACCTGAAATGCTTGCTGCGGAGAATGCCTCGCGGAGAGACGCCTTCTCTTCTGCAGCCCTCCATATTTCACTTCACTTTTACCTCCACTTTTCTCAGGACTATTTTTTTGAGGGAGTGGACTAATACCTGTAACAAAAAAGTCAATAGGAAAAACCAGCAATATTTCAGCCTTACAAACCTCTGAGATCTCTCTTCCCTTCCAATTCTAGCCATTGGAGTATCTCTGATTTTAAACACCATGACTGGAAGGCATATCTTCAGCTGCAATACCCTATTTTCTGTAATGTCCTCCTTTAACCCCTCTGCTTTACTCTCCTAAGGCTTTCCTTAAACTCTACCTCTTTGACCAAGACTTTGGTCATTTGTCCTAAATAACGGCGTGCAGTGGCATCAAATTCTGCTTTTCGTTATGCTCCCATGAAGTGCTTTTGGGTATGTCACTACACAGATGCTATCAAATTATAAATTGTTGTGTAGACATCAGTTGGGGGTGGGGGGAACAGAATGGGGCTCAGTTACACTGCTGACCAGAAAAAAAGCTGCTGACAACCACTAGATAGGATTTGTACAGCTGTGGTATCACAAGGTAACTTCCACTACTGCAAATGAATCTTAAAACATTCAAAAAGACACACTGAGGCAAATAAAGAGTATATACAGGAAAAACATTGGCACTCTAAATACAAAAACAAAATCCATATGCACAGCATTCGATTATTCTCTAACAAAACTGATTTCCATGAAGCATTTAGCAGTCTTGGTACAAGCGCATCACAAGATCCTTGTTAGCAGCTTTTATAACAAAAACACATAAATCAAAAAGGTAACCTTTACAGCATTACCATTCAGATAATAAAACAAATGAATAAATATCAGCATAGTGGAAGCCAGACAGAAAGCTGACCTACCCATGCTAAAGGTCTACTTGAATATTTGGGAGTAACAGGCTCTCTTACCTACCGTGAATAAAAACAAAGTTGCTGGAAAAGCTCAGCAGGTCTGGCAGCATCTATGAAGGCGAAAACAGAGTTAACATTTCAGGTCTGGTGACCCTTCCTCAGAAGTCAGTTAATGAAATGTTAACTCTGTTTTCTCCTTCACAGATGCTGCGAGACCTGCTGAGCTTTTCCAGCAACTTTGTTTTTGTTCCTGATTTACAGCATCCGCAGTTCTTTTGGTTCTCTTACCTATCACACTAATTTTTGATTTCTGGTCTACAATTCTGACAGCCACAATTGTGAGTGTCTTTCTGAGCAAGACTATATAAGGACAGAAAAATGATTCAATACAGTAGATAGCACACAAAGTTGTTTCTTCTAGGTAGTAGATACTACAGTGTATTTATAATGGAATAAGTCAGTTGGAATGCCTTCCCAGATGGGAAAATATAAAACTGGTGAATGTGACATATTGATCCAACTCATCTGTATACTTTAAAATGGAGGACCAATATGTACATTTCCAAGCATTCCTGAGCTTTGTTTCAGAGTCAGAGTCAAAGAACAAACTGGCCTTCTTTGGGTATATATCCACGCTTAAAAAATAACTATTCAACATCTACAACATAAAACTTATCCGCTTTCCTCAAAGATTATCTAATTTCCTGTCACAATCTCAGCAGAAACCCTGCAAATTAGCTTCCAAGGCTGTTTCTACCATTTCTCAGTAGCTTCTGCCAACAGTGTGAGAGGGAGATGGCTCAGAAAATACACAGATTAAGATTCCTTTTTATTTCCTAGCAGTCTTGTCTGCTCTTCTGAAAGATAAGATTTATAGTGAAATACATACAAATGGTTGTAGCCCTCTGTTATTGTGTGTGTGTAAGACTAAGCACAAAAGTAATCAAGCTATTCAAGTGAGGAGGGAATGACATGCACATTCTGATCCTCCTTGCACGCACCATTCATAATTTCTTTTTCTAACCGGTAGGATTTGTTAAATCAGAACTAAGAACACTGGAAGATTTTCTATTTCCTAGCCAGGGAGGCTTAGGCCAACTGTAGTGCCCACTGTTGCTCTGCCTATCCTAGCACAAACAACTGTGGATCTGAACAGCCTGACATGTTATTAGGCAGTTTCATAAACAGGCCATTAGGAAAGTTAATACAAATTTTAATAAAATCTTATCGGAGCCGTTAAAAGTTCGGTGTTAGTAAGTAATTTTGACTGGGCATTTATTTTGAACAAGCAGGAAATCAAGTTTATCCCAGCAGCAAATACTTATAAGAGCACTGCTGTGCTTAGAAAAATGCACATTCAAGTACCTAGCAACATGGGTGGAGAATCTGTGTCCGTGGAGTCACTGGGAATCTTTGGGGAGTCACATCCCTTATCTACAGTACACAGGGATAGATCTACATTGTCAGCAAATGGATCGCCAGGAATTTCTGCAGTCTCCAGGTTAGAATCAAGGTCTATACTTGTCATTCCTGCATAAATAATATCATCAGGGTCTGGGATGAATTCTTGTCTCTGGATATTACTTGCAATGGGCAACTCACTGTCTGATAGCAAAGGCAGATGCATTTCGGTTTGGAGAGAGCTCTCATCGGTGAAACTGTAGCAATCCATAGCTCCTGATTTGGGAATATCCTTCTGTAGAATTAAACAGCAGTCAACTAATTTTCACAGCATGAACCTATGCAAAAGCATCCTCTTCTTTACTCTGTGTATTGCTGCAGCTTTAATAAAATAGAAACAAAAATAGTTTAGAGACAGATTCAATTTACAAAAAATTGGTAGCCAGTAAAGGTGTAATTATACAGAATTAATTTTCTAGTTTTTTTTATTACAATCTTCTATTTAAGTTTCTCCAGACCATGAATTATTCTCCAACAGAAACTATTGCAAAAGGTCAGAAAGGAGTAGGTTTTTTTAGTCGAAAGTGTTAGGAAAGGGAAGCAGTTGGTTTGCCCTCCATTTTCTTTTTCCCTGTCCAAGCAGAAAACTGCCATACCTTCATTCGGCAACTCCTTTAAACAGGTGAAATCAGCAAACAAAAAACTGGGTGAAGAATTGCAACTACAACTTCACACCCTGAAATACAGCAGAGAAAACCCTAAACTCAAGATTAAAAAAAACTACTAAAATATATGCTACTATTAGAGACATGAATTAAAATGACAATTTCAGCCAGTCATTTATTGTTTATATTTTTGATTAAAATGCACAATCGAACACATATTTTGACAAAAATAAAAGTCCGTAACCCATAACATATCAATACTGTCCCAATGATGAATTTCTGCTGTTGGCTCTGCCTGTAGGATGCTCAACAAAGGTCAGGGAATGGCACAAAGTGAGGGATTCTAGAAGAATCAATTGAATTTCACATTTCATACAGAGAAACGTTCACAGTTACATCACAAATAAACACTGAATCAGTTGGGGGGGTGGAATGCCTAGTCAAAAAGATGAGTTTTAAGAGTTCTCAAGAATGGAAAGCATTATTCAAAAGTTCAAGAAAGGAGTTCAGAGAAGAAAGGAAGATGACTTCAAGGCTCTGTGAGCAGGAGGAGCAAGAAAAGGAGCAAAGAAATGTGAAGTCAAGACAGCCAGCTGAAATTCTTGGTTTCTCTTTCGCCTATTCTAGATAACAGCAGCGCACCAGGGGAAAAGAAATCAAGTAAATTCCCAGAAGCATGGAAGTTTTGTCTCAGAGAAATAAATATGAGCACACAACAACAAACATCGTCAATAAACAGAGCAATTATCTGGTCATTATCTCATTGCTCTGTGGGCATTTGGTATATGCAAATTGGCTGCCAGTTTCTCTAAACTACAACAGTGACTAGTGGTCAAAAGTTATCAATTATCTGTAAAATATGCAGCATTATATAAATGCAACTTTTTTCAACAATCTATTAAGCATAGATGTTAGTTTCAGTAAATATAACTAATTTTCAAAATATATCTTTGCAAGGAAATCATAGAAGAAACTGACAAGCTTTAAAACAATACACTATCCTTCCTCGCTTACTTGAGGTGTACTTTTACATCATCTCCATAACTTTAAATGTTTTTACTGAGCTATTTTTGCATGCTAAGTGGTAATGAACTTACGCTAGAGGGTGCTCTCGCCTTCAATCCATAACAATACCTTGCTTTAATTAACGGTTATGCTCTTGGAAATCGCTACTTAAAACAAAGCAAGGTTTCCCATTTGACAACACAGTGTGGAGCTGGAGGAACACAGCAGGCCAGGCACTATCAGAGGAGCAGGAAAGAAGGGTCCTGACCCAAAACATCAACTGTTCGGCTCCTCTGATGCTGCCTGGCCTGCTGTGTTCCTCCAGCTCCGCACTGTGCTGTCTCTGACTTAAGCATCTGCAGTTCTTGCTATCTCCATTTAATTTACCATTAATTTAATCCCATTTAATTGTGTGCAAAAAATTGGACATGCATTCCCAAGTAAACATTTTTAGCCCCAACATGTAACCTAAATACGAAATGCACGTCACTTGCTAATAACAAACACGTTTATACATGGAGATTGAAGTGAAAAATGGCACAATGGTACATGATCAGCCATGCTGTTTGAATGGCACAGCAGACTCGATATGCTGGATGGCCTAATCCTACTTCTATTACCTATCTTCTACAACACAATTCACAAGAACAGTTAATAGTGACAATTAGTAAGGTGGATTTTCTTCTGTCTCACTTTGATGTTTGTAGAATGCTTGAATGAATGGTCATACCTTGGGGTCTTCTTGATAAAGGTCAGTGCAGCAAGTGGTAAAACTTTCATTCTCCCTGCTGAACTTAAAAATGATCCCTCTTTGGAATGAAGTTTATCTTTGCAAAGTTTTAGCTCTCCAGTTAGCTTGAAAACCTCGGACAGGTGTTACAATGTTAGTTGCTTTTGATTTTTCCTCCTGTTTTTCATTTTCTGTGATCAATACAATTCTTGCTGAAGCGGCATCAGTTTGTTACTTGTCAGGAGGTTCTGGCACATTTTCCAACATTACCTGGGTCTACTTTAGAAAATTCCACCTTGATGGCCAGTTACCCCCTGGACTGGTGGAGTGTAGATGTGCATATATATCCAGCAGGTATTGTACTGGGCTCAGCACTCCATGGCAGCCACCAACCAGTCCATGCAGTGAGCCACTCGCATGCAGAAGCAGCAGGGTTCCAATGCCACTGCTGCAGTCCTGCAACCTAACCACCAGGGTTATCCAGTGCCGCTGACAACTTGCCTACTGCTCCTGCATCTGCCTGTGTATCTCAATTAAGTCACAAATGGCCTGGGACTGCACAGCAGCTTGGTCACCAAACAGTCCCTAGAGTGCCAGACACATGGTGCATTTCTTCCTTAGCTATGTGAAGATTTGACCGTGATATGCTCGTTACCACGTGCACCTGACTGCAATCTAGTTAACATTACCACGAAAGTGTCAGTATCTGAGCTGTTCTGTTTTATTCTGGGGTTGGGGGAGGGGTAGTGGTAATTGGGGGCAACCTTGCCAGGACATTCTTGGAGACATCATGCTCTCTTCCTCAGAGGTACAGCAGGTGATGTCTTGCACAGCAGGTCTGTTAACAGCAGAGACTATGATGATGTTGTTCATGCCTGCAGAAGACAAAAGGAACAAAAACTGTCGGAAACAAATTCTGGTGTATTAAGAATGCATTCCTACTGGCAGCAATGAAGATGAACAATGAACAAAGGTTTCAGTACCTCTATAGGACTGGTCTCGGACATTGCTGGAATGGGCCTGGCTCCAATGATAGCTGGGGATGAGGAATCACTTGCCAACATTCCACCATCTGTCTTGGTTCTTTCTGCCCTTTTATGGTCCTTTTTCTCCTAGAATGAGAGAAAGGGAAGAATTGCAAGTGATGGAAGTGACTGGCACAGCTATTAGTGCTGGTGCAGGTCAGGATAGGTGGAGCAGTGCCTCAAGTGAATAAGTAGACAGTGCTGTGGCCATGCATGTTTAGAAGGACTGAGTGGCTGAGGGCAAGAAGAGAAGATAATGCATGCAATGGTATGAATGGTGGACCATGAGTTTGGTGGGAGACAGGTGCAACAGCAGAGATAGAGCAAGTGTGAGGCAGCAGGGAGGAGATGGAGACACTTTCCCTGGCTGAGCAAGGAAGCTTCTCACTATTATGCGTTTCCTTGATAGTTGAGACAGCACTGACCCAAGTGGCTAACTCTGATGAGAACAATGGGGGCTATTATAGTCAGGTCCACCCTTCATTGCATTTCTCTTACAGTTGCTGGACTGAGCAATTTTGTCAACTGTGGATCTCCCAGTTCTGAAGCCACAAGATTCAAGATAGATGTGCTCATCCAGGATCTCTAATCTAAGAAGAGCAACACGGGCAAATACCTTTTCCCCCATGGCATATTCTAAGGCACTTCTCGTCCCTCCAGCAGACACATATTTGTGCAACTGTTGCAGGAACACCAATTTTCTGTGCATGATTGTTTCAGGTAGTATGGCATCCATGTCTTGCGCTTTGCCTATGGCAACAAATCAGTGACTCTACCTAGTTCCTCCAAAAGCCATTCATTATCTAGCTCTTCAATGTTAGGCAAGCTCTAAGTAGCATGCAAACCTGCCTCACTAACCATATTCACAATTCAAGGTAGTGTTCCACCCATCTCTCCAAATGTTTATTGTACTCAGGGACAATCTCCTTTCCTTTGTTTTGAGTGCAACTTATTGGTTGATGGATCTATCATCTTTTTGATCCCATCATTCATGCTCTTAGTATTCCTTGTGTCAAATGATATCGGATATTTTGGTATAGCAATTGACAGTCTGTTGGATTTTAATTCGAACCACTCATAGTACATGAATAACTCATCTCTTCTGGAACTCTTTTATAATAAAAAGTGAGAGCAGATCATTTAACTTTGTTATTCTATTTTAGTGATATGAAGAAAGTAGTGCAAATACAGGTAAATTGGGGAAAAAACCAAGTGCTGAAAACATTCATCTGATCAGACAGCATCTATGGAGAAAAAGAATGAACTTGTCAGGTCACAATATTCCTTCTTCAGTTCCGAATGTGAAATAAATGCACAGAGGCCTGCAGCCCATCACCACATCACCCTTTATTTACTTGTGCACAGCACAGTGACTACGGCCAGCCAGGTCAGGGTCAGGCCCTCTGTTAATATTGGTCACCCAGGACCTCCTGATTGGCCCAGGTTAACAAACATGACTATAACTGCCACTGTTTTCTCAGCAGAGTTAGCCACTTAAGTCAGTGCAGTCTCAACTATCGAAGAAGTGCATAACAGTGAGAAGCTTCCTTGATCAACCAAGGTAAGTCATGCAGTACTTCCTGACTGGCCCAGGGTAACAACCGCAATCAAGAAACTTGTAGTCAAAGAAGTCCACATGGTTCCAATCACTTCAGAATTTCATCTCCATTACAGAGATGATACCTCAAACCTGTCAACAATTTTCAGCTCTTGCTTCTCCTGTTCTGATGTAATGGTATTATAAATAATGTCTCAAAGTATGTTCCCCTTTAAATCTAAATGCTGCAATGCGGGGGTATACATATCACGGCTATACTTTATTTACGGTGTAAATACTCAGATATCACGGTAGATTGTGGCTTTCGAGATTTTCCATTTTTCCTAGTTTATCAAGACTGCCAGTTGAAACAAAAGTTTGTTGTAAATATGTTCTAACTTAGTAATTCTGTCGATAGCAGTGTCAAGCTTGTTGTAGAACTTA
This sequence comes from Stegostoma tigrinum, assembly GCF_030684315.1. Taxonomy (NCBI): domain Eukaryota; kingdom Metazoa; phylum Chordata; class Chondrichthyes; order Orectolobiformes; family Stegostomatidae; genus Stegostoma; species Stegostoma tigrinum. The sequence continues at coordinate 18,938,921 of NC_081392.1, read as the reverse complement.
GCAGCAAGCCCACACCCTGCTCATACATTTTCTCTGTTCGGTCAAAGTGCAGAATTATCAGTTCTTTTCTAGATTGGTAATAAGGCTGAAGCTGATCGGAGAATGGACCTTCTGCATTGAATGAAACAGCCTCGATGATTGCATTCCAACTCTGGTACCAAGAGTGATCTTTTTCATAATGCTATGGTATCTTTATTAAGAATGCTGTTGAAAGTTATATCTGGTGATGAGCTGGCTAAGTTGGTACCAATGTCCTGATTGTGGATGTCTTCAGGGCACCTTGCAGCGTGGACTGTTCTAAAAGGCAGTGGTGGCTACACACACGGCACCAGTAAAGATCAAGTAGTATCTAACAATACTCAGTTATCCTCCTTAAGCCATGTAAAATTCAAAGCAGGAGGATTATGCCTCATGGTAAACATTCACTCGTGTTTCAATTCCCAAGTAAATACAGCAAACTTTTTAATAACCAACACCTCTAGGACCTGGAGTGTGCCAGTTGATCAAATATTCTGCATAGTCAAGAGGTACACACAACCACGGTAAAACCTGGTCGAGTGAAATTTCAAGACATCCCTCAAAAAGTCTATGTAGAAACATCAACACACCTCCTAAAATCAATGTAAAAACACAACGGGGGTATACATAACAATGCGGGGGTATACATATCACGGCTATACTTTATTTACGGTGTAAATACTCAGATATCACGGTAGATTGTGGCTTTCGAGATTTTCCATTTTTCCCAGTTTATCAAGACTGCCAGTTGAAACAAAAGTTTGTTGTAAATATGTTCTAACTTAGTAATTCTGTCGATAGCAGTGTCAAGCTTGTTGTAGAACTTAGCAGCAAGCCCACACCCTGCTCATACATTTTCTCTGACTCTTTCCCAGCCAGATGAATAGAATCCACTTTCAGTGAATTTATTTTCTTGTAGGAAAGATGTCAACATTCAGCCTATCAAGCTTAGTTGTCTACAAGCATCACTGACCATTGTTAAGTCAGCCGTTATTTTTATGAACATTGTCCTAATGTTCCAGATTGCAAATCGCAGCATGAGCATATTCTTTCTTTCTGTTCATCTTATTTACCTGGTGCAAAGGATTTAATCAGATTAAGTAGAGACCTAAAATTTTATCGTCCGACTAGGAAGTGGGTAGATTATGGCAGGTGAGCATTTACTATTTGGGGCTGTCTGACTGGAGGTGGCTTTATGGGTCTAGCTACAGCATATGGCCTGCAGTTCAAGAAGACAGCTCACCACCATCTTCTCATAGGAAATGAGAGATGGGTTATTAATGCTGTCTAGCACACATGAATTAACAAAATGCCAGTGAGTGGTCAGCTGGATGCCTGGTACCTCCCAGAGTCAACAAGTGGCATCTATTTTCAATCAATAAGTGGAATTTAATCGCCCATGACTGCCATCGCTTGAAAAACTGGCGTATCTTCTCCAGATTGCAAGTCTCAGCAAAATTTATGGGGACTTCAGTCTCTTCAAATGTTACGGTCCTGCTCTCAACGTTCCTGCTTGGAATTGAAGGGTTGGTTGTAGGGTTGCAGTGCAGTAACATATTTAGACACTACATTCTTTGAACTCCACTACCAATTTTGTTTCAGAGTTTCCTTCCTCATCCTTCAATTTTACACTGCATCACAAGGCAGTGGGCACATTAATCTGTAAAGTCCCAAATGCTTTATGGATTTGTCACCTAATCTTAATCCGATTAAGAAGAAAACAAAGACTACTTTTCTTGTGGAAAGCCCTATTTCTTAAGTAGACTCTATCAAAAAATTCTCCAATGGTTAAAATTCATTAATTCTGAAACCACTGAATCCATCATTTTAATATTCTTCAGGTAACCATTTGACAGCAGATGATGATATGACTATATTCAAAATCAAAGTGACAGCTTTGTAAAGTGTAAAGTATGACACACATGCACATCACAGTATGTATAACAGATAACTATTGAAGGTATTTAACAGGACAAGAGCAGCTTTTCGCTTATGAAACAGAGGAATATGGCATAACTGGTTTAATTTATAATTAATTCCTGTAATATTTTGTCTTATTTTCACTAGCATACATTGCTCAAGTAGAAGTTTAACACAGTGCGGACTTTTTTACCAAACCTGATCAACAAGTGCTAATAATAACAACCCGGTACTATCAAAAGAAAATCAGTGAGTAAGCACAGGTGTGGCGACAACTACGCCTTTTATAGAAGTTCTAATTTTAGTAGAAATCAAACATACCTGCAATCCAGACAAATGTTTTTCATGTGTTATTTATTTCAAATATCCATCACTAATAAAGGGATGCCCCAATTAACAAAGAAAACGCTTTTCCATTTTCCAATCTCACAAAACACTGCAAATGTGTACTGAAATCATACACTAAATTACAATGTCTATTACTAATTTTTTAATTTAGAATAATCATCGCAGTTCCTCATGATTCTCTTGCACCTCAGGGCAAGTCCGTACATGGCTGTGTTACACTTGGGGCACGTGAAGGTCACAGGAAGGGGTGGATGGGGCATTGGTGAGGCAATGCACTCCTTTGGCTTCCATTTTTTCCCCTGATGGCAAGTCTCAAGGTGCTTGACATCTTCTCTGATGTTCCTTCTCCACTTTAGAAGGTCTTGGGCCAGCAATTTCCAGGTGTCTGTGGGAATGTCAGTGAGGCCTTGAGGGTATCACTGAAATAATTCCTCTGTCCGCCTAGGACTTGCCTGCCGTCTTGAAGCTGGGAGTACAGCACATGCTTGAGGAGTCTCTCATCAGTCATGCAGGCAGTATGCCAAGCCCATCATAGTCGATCAAGAGTAGTCAACACTTCAAAGCAGGGAATGTTGGCCTGGTTAAGGATGCTGGCGTTGGTGTGTCTTTCTTCCCAGTGAATTCACAGACGCTTGCACAAGCAGCACTGGTGGTACTGCTCCAGGGCCTTGAGGTGTCTGCTGTAGGCAGTCCACATCTCAGAGCCATATAGGACGGCAGGAACCACCACAGCTCTGTAAAACATGATCATGGTGTCAGGTCTGATGTTGTTGTTCTCGAACACTTTTCCTCAGGCGGCTGAAGGATGCACTAGCACACTGAAGGCCATGCTGTATCTCTTTAATAGTTGCTTTGGCTGACAGGTCACTTCTGAGATATTGGAAATGATCAACCTTCTCTAAGGCCTCCGTGAGCCTTGAATTATTAGGGGTTTGCTCAACAATGCCAGGTCAGGTTGAAGAAAGGCCTTCATCTTGCATATGTTCAGGGTGAGACCCATGTTAGCGTATGCCTCCATAAAGGTGCTGACAATAGTCTGGAGTAAGTCCTTGGACGTTGCGCATACACAAGCATCATCTGCATATTGCTGCTCGATAACACTGGTTGGGGTGACTTTGGTTTTGGCTTGAAGGCGGGAAGTATTAAATAATTTCCCACAGGTTGTGTAATTTAGCTCAACTCCAGCAGGGTGTTTATTGGCAGGGAGGTAAACCATTGCAGCAAGGTGGATTGAGAACAGTGTTGTGGCAATGACACAGCCCTGTTTGACACGGATGCAAATGAAGAATGGGTTGGTGGTGGAGCCATTTGTCATTACTACAAGTGCCATGTTGTCACAGTGCAGGTGAAACATGGTGACTAATTTTATGGTGTAACCAAAGTGAAGAAAAACACTCCATAATGCTTCCCCATTGACGGTGTCAAAGGCCTTTGCAAGGTCGAAGGCCATGCATAGGGGAAGGTTCTTTTCTCTGTATTTCTACTGCAGCTATTGCAGTGAAAATCATGTCCACTGTGGCCCTCCATGGCTGAAAGCCACGCACTGCGACTCCGGGAGGAGTTCCTTAGCCACAGGGTAAGTTAAGAAGGACCTTGGCAATGGCTTTTCCAACATTCAATAGCAGGGAGATTCCCCTGTAGTTACCACTGTAGCACTTGTTTCCTTCATTAGAATCATAGAATGCTTAAAGGACACAGTTTGTTCAATGGTCATAACCCCTATCACAATTGCTTTTCCTATCTTTTAGCTCTAACCCTGTACATTTGAGCCACCTTTGGTGCCATGAACCTGGTTCTGGGTGCACTCACCAAAGAGACCATCACTTTCACTGGTATACAGAAATGAAACTGGTTAGAAAATGAGATGAACTCAAAAAGGTGCCCTGTATTATCTGCCTGTTCGTACTGAGCAGTCATCCAAAACTTAACTGTTTGCACACCAGTCCCGGGGGGGGGGGGGGGGGGGGGGGGGGCACCTCTGAGAATGTAAACTCAAAATTCGGTCTCATGGATTCATCACTGGACTCTAGCTGCTGACAATTCTTGCATATATTTTTGTCCAGAACTCAATAAGCATGCTGGAGTTCACAAATGAAACAGATACGCATTCTACAAAACTGAGATGCCCTGTTATTCCTGTTTTTAGAATCAACAGCCAAACTTCTTCATTCAACTTCTCCCAGTTTATTCTGGTTTGCCAAGGTGCTGGTGATCACCCTTTTCCAGTTCTTGTCAGTCACCCATTCTTCTATCATCTCTAGATAATCTGTTTAGGTCTCAAGAACTCACGGGAGTGTAGAGTGGCTAAAGTCTTTTCTCCTTCTTCCTCGCAGTGCCATATCTAACAATCATCTCACCATGTCCTCTCTCTCCACACAACAGAATTTCTTCTTGGCTGCTTTCTTGAATATTCCATTATTTTCTCTGACCACCTGATATACTAGTTCAAAATCTTAATCTTTCTTCAGGTTATATTACAATAGGTTCATTTGAAATCATAAGCTTTCGGAGTGCTGCTCCTTCATCAGGTGAAACGAACTACTTCACCTGACAAAGGAGCAGCGCTCCTAAAGCTTGTGATTTCAAACAAACCTGTTGGAATATAACCTGGTGTCGTGTGACTTCTGACTTCGTCCATCCCAGTCCAACACTGGATTCTCCACGTCTTGTTCTTTCTTGTCACCTGCACATCAATCTGAGCATCCACATCTCTTAAGTATCCAGGCAATTCCCTCTTCTTCATGTTGGCCAAGTTTCTGCACCATATAACAAGGTCAGTCTCAAGTGTCTTCCAGATTGTTCCTTTTATCTTTTGGTGGTACTTTTCTAGCACACACACTTTAGTGCAGTCTTCAAAATACTCCCAGAGTTAAACTATTAACTGATTCCCATATTTTAATCTTCTGCAACCAGGTATTTTTCTTACTCTTCGGATTATTTTTACACTTTCACTCTAATTTTCTTCCCTAGGTTCAAACTGATAGTCCATACACTGACTTTTTGACTGACTGATTTTCATATTTCTGACCTGCAAAACTTTCCTCCAGATAGTGTCACATTTTCATCTCCACCATATAACTCATTGTCAACTGCAAACACTGATTATGACCGTTCCTTTCCCATTTGCTTGGTCAGAAATTCCACGAGAATCAAGGGGCTCAATGTCAATCCTTGGTACAATTCAACAGTGACTCTAAAATTCAAACAATGGTTGATATGCTAACTTACACACGTTAACTAAACTTGTCAGAAATTGAACTCGACATTTAAAATAAAAGTGATATAATTCTAGTCTGTTTTAAAACCTTAGATCCTTCCCTTGGTGCTTACCCCTCTACCAAGCATTAGTTCCCTCTAGTTTTGCAGTTTCTTCCTCTCTGCAGTGACTTGGACATAGGAGCAATTTGGTAACTCTGTTCAATCTGGGCACAACCTTCTCTTTTGCTGTATCTTTTACCTTACTTCACATTTGCTCAATTCCTACTCCTCCTGATTTATTGGTAAGAAATGCCACGGGGCAGCATGGTGGCACAGTGGTTAGCACAGCACCAGGGACCTGGGTTCAATTCCAGCCTCGGGCGACTGTCTGTGGGGAGTTTGCACATTCTCCCCGTATCTGTGTGGGTTTCCTCCGGTTTCATCCAAAAATGTGCAGGTTAGGTGGATCGGCCATGCTAAATTGCCCGTGGTGTTCAGGGGTGTGTGGGTTATAGGGGAATGGGTCTGGGTGGGATGCTTCAAGGGGCAGTTTGGACTTGTTGGGTCGAAGGGCCTGTTTCCATAATGCAGGGAATCTAATCTAAGAAAATGTAATTAGCTACATCAGATTCCCAATTAGTCACATATTCAATGTGCTATTTACAAATGCTTAAATCTTTGGTTGGACCAGCTATTAACTCAACCTTGTGTCCCCAGATCTGAAGATACAGAATTTGAGCTTCTCTTCAGGTATTCCTTGTGATTGAAGCCAAGACGTCAAGCTTGAAATTCACTTCAACAGCATGTGCAATTCCACCAATCATACTGCCTATGAGAGCCTGTAAAACCTCTTGCTACACAGAACCAACTATTAAGATAGTTATAGCAGCAGGAATAAGGGTTGGAGGAGATAGATGGAGAGGGGCTGCACAATCTTCTACTGCTTCACCATCCATGGGAAAAATGTAAAGTATAAAACTAGCCATCACTTTGCTACATATCTTATTCTGCAACTTTAGTGTATCGAGACTCACCTAGATAGAGATTGCTTTTAAATTAATAAAATAAGTTGGCCTTGCACTGCAACACAATGACAGGTGTACCTGTTACCTGTGCTTGCAATGTATAGGGTGCCATTACTGGTACTAGAGGACCCTACATTTGGTTCCAATTTGACTTATTTCTGACATACTTCCAGCATGGATAGGTATTGAGAAAAGACAGATACTTTGGGCTGATCACTCAAAACGAAATGGTTACACTAATGCAATTTTCTTGCTCCTAAAAATGTTTAAACTCATCTTTCAGATACTCTTATTTGTGGAGAACACAAAAATCAAATGAAACCTTTTCTGATTTTAAAAATAGTCTGTGATATACCTTCCTTAAATAGCAATGGTCATCAACTATCTTCAAAATAGACCATCTTATGGACATGTCCTTTTTTTTCTGAAGAAGGGTCCAGACCTGAAACGTCAGTTTTCCTGCTCCTCTGATGCTGCTTGGCCCCGCTGTGTTCATCCAGCTGTACACCTTGCAATCATATGGATAGAACCTTTTTTCTCCAACTCAAATTCTTCCTCTAGCCTCCATGAACCAGCTGCTGAGAAGACACATTTCTGAACCGCACCTAACTTGTAGAAATGCAGCTTTCAACCAGCTGTCAAGAAATGTATACACAATTTTTCAAAAACCTAAGAGCTAGGAAAACAAAATGCCACTTGAGAAAAAAAGGTCCTGATTCACAGATGTAAAATAGCTCTTTTTTCCTATCAAAGATTGAGTCATTTATGATCATAAGTGCTGGAGGAAGCTCAAGAATTATGCATCTACAGTCCATAGAAATATCGCTATGGTTAGAAGTAGTTAAAATTAAAATAATTATTGTACTATAAATATCGTGTGTAAATTATGGCACTTCTTAAAACAGTAGAGCTGTAACTAGAACAATCACTAAATTAATGGCTATAATGATCAATTTCCAAAAAAAATTGAAATACTTAATAACAGTCAATGTAAAACAAGAACTCAAACTCTCATTTAAACACTAGCATAACCAATAGCAAAACCAGTATGTTGAATAATATTCTCACTGAAAAGAAAAAGTTTGCATTCCGGAAGAAAGACATATAATTCAAGAAATTGATTGATATCTTCTGTTTTTCTTCAGATACGATTTCCAATTAGTTTTGCACGAGCATTAACAATTCTGCTACAAGAACTTCAGTCAGAAACGATCTGTGCTTTTACTTCATACCAGAAAATAGCAGCCACATGTACATAGATTATGTGAACATCTATATCAGATGAACTCTTACACAGAACGTGGAACAGTACAGCACAGTACAGGCCCTTCGACCCTTTTTGGAGCTTGTCACTTGGCAGAATATTCCACAGTGAATTTCCGACCCAAGGCTGTTTCAACAGTAGTGAAATATGCCATGCACTTTCTTAAAAAAAAATCACTCGTGGGTGTCACTGAACGACCCAGCATTTTTCACCCATCCCTAGTTGGCGGTGAGGTAGTGGTGAGCTGCCTTTTTGAACTGCTGCTGTCCATGTCCTGTAGGAAGACTGCACATCCTCCAGTCAGACAGCTCCAATTAGAAAATGCTGACTGCAGTCATCCACACACCTGCTTGATTGGATATTCCAGGCTTCTGATTCAATAATATTGAAAGAATAACAATTTATTCCCAATTCAGGATGATGAGTGGCTTGGAAGGTAGTGTTCTGCCGCCACTGTCCTTCTAGATGGAAGTGATCCTTAATGTGAAAGATGGCTAAGGAGTCTTGGTAACATTTTTCCGCACATCTTGAGATGATACACACTGGTGCTGCTGCTGGATATCAGTGGAGGAGGGACTGCATATTTGTGGATGCGATGCCAAACAAGTGGTCTACTTTGTCCTGGATGGTGTTGCTGGAGCATCATTCTCCCAGTCAAGGGACGAGTATTCCATCACATTTGTACTTTGTACACAGAGGAGAAGTTTTGGGGAGTCAGGAGATGAGTTACTCACTGCAGGATTCCAAGTCTCTGACCTGCTTTTGTAGCCACTGTATTTATATGGCCAGTCCAGTTCAGTTTCTGGTAACCATCAGGACATTGACAATGGGGAAAATTGTATGATGGTGATGCCACTGAATTTCAAATGTCAATGGTTACATGCTCTTTTCTTGGAGACAGTCATTACCTGGCATATGTGGAGCATTTGTTACTTGGCACTCCTCACCTCAAACCTGGGCAACGTCCAAGTCTTCCTCCATTTGGACCATGGGCCGCTTCAACATCTGAAGAGTCATGAAAGGTGCTGAAAATTGTGCAAATATCAACAAACATCCCCACTTATAGCCTTATGATGGTGGGAAGATCATTGATTAAACAGCTGAAGATGATTGGGCCAAAGTCAGTCCCCAGAGGAACTCTTGCAGTGATATCCTGGAGCTCGGATAACTGACATTCATCTTCCTTTACGCTAAATGTGACTTCAACCAATGGAGAACTTTCTCCTGGAGTCTCAGTGGTTTCAGTTTTGCGAGGACTCCTTGATGCCACACAAGGTCAACTACTGTTGTGAGTCAAGGCTGTTACTCTCACTTCACCTTTACAATTCAGCTCCTGTTTCAATGTTTGAAACAGCCAGCAGATACTGCATGATAGTACAGTTGATGACATCTTCTATCACTTTACTAATGACCACGAGTAGACTGATGGTGTGGTAACTGGCTAGGCTGATTTTTAAAATTTTTTTGCTTTTTGTGTACAAGACATTCCTGAGCAATTATCCACAATGATGCCAATGTTGCAGCTGTATTGGAACAGCTCAATGAGGGGTGCAGCAAGGTCTGAAGGACAGGTCTCCAGACTTCACAGAAAGCTCAGTCCTACACATCACTGTCAAAGTATTTTTCCTCATTCGTCTTCCACCCTCATCTCAATGAACAACATTACTTTTAAGGTGGTTCTGTAGCAGCTGTTATTTATCTATACCCTAAAAATGATCCAAGTATGACATCTCAGATGGTATTAGTATTATGAGCCATGAAACCTCAAGCCATACATGTAAAATTAAAATTATCTTGGAGCTTGATGCTTAAGTTTTCAGGTCTCACTTGTTACTGTGCTGTCATTCCTCTCTCAACATCACTGCTCCCTGGTGGCACAATCCAAGCAAAATATTTTCTGTTGATCCACTTGTTTAATTTACATTTATGACATTTCAGTGGTTTCTACAAGATAAATGTACATATAAAAATACCACAGTCTTAACCAACAGAAAAGCTAGAGTACAGACGCATGCTGACCATTTTGCAACAAAGCTTCTTTTGATATTGTTAATTCTTTGTCAGCAAGAAACCCCTAGCCCCCACTCAGATTTCCGGATACAGGCCAGTGAGAGCAATTTTATTAATATCAGATGCGGGCATTATTAAGATATTATTAATATCATGACAAGCCAGTTAATTGTCCAAGAAATAGAACCATTAAGAAATGAGGAAAGAAAATGGAGAAGGGGTTGGAGGTGAAGAGGTGTGGTAATTTGAGTGGGGGAGGAGAAAAAAAGAAAACTGAGGAGAAAGATGGAGAAGGTCAATGTAAGAGGCAAAAGCAAAGGATTAACAATGCAAGCAAGAAATCAAAAATGAATCAAGCCAGTTGCAATTGTCAGACAACTGAATTCATAAATTACAGGTCCAAATCAAATTTCACAGTCTGAGAATATCTACTCAGTCTTTCCTTTAAAAATGTAAACTGGAAATAAAATGCTGATAAATGGTGAAAATTCACAAAGTTAAAGGTTGTTGTAAAAATCTAAGATGTTAACTTTAATAGAGAGAGGGGGGTGGGGCTAGGGAAGGTAGACGGGAGGGGGATAGGCGACTGTAGTGGAAAGGGCGGCGTGGGAAAGAAGATCGACAGGTTGTGTCAGGTCAAGGAGTTGGAATGAGAGGGAGGTTGGAAATGGGATGAGGCCTGAGGTGGGGAGATTTTAGAACTGGTGTATTCTTTGTTTAGGCCAAGCAGGAATATGAGGAGTTGCTCCTCCAGTTTGCACTGGTATCATTTTGAAACAGGAGGCGGCACAGGATGGACATGTCATCCAGGGAGTGGGAGGGAGAGTTAAACAGTTGGCGACCAGAAGGTGTTGTTGTTTGTTGCATACAGAGCATATACTCTACAAACGGTCTTTGAGTCTACGCTTGGTCTCACCGATGTAGAGGAGGCCACATCGAGAGCAACGGCTACATTAGACCAAGTTGGCAGATGTACAAATGAATCCCTGATATGAAAGATTAGGGTCTTGAATGAATAGGTGAGGGGGAAGGTGTAGGGGCAGGTGTAGCATTTCCTGCGGTTGCAGTCGCGGAGTGAGAGGTCCCCACGAAAGACAAAAAAGGGTTGGGAGGGAAATATCTCTTTGGTTATGGGTTCGGATTGTAGGTGGCGGAAAATATGGGTGAAACATGAGGGCGAGGGGAATTCTGTCTTTTTGATTGGGGGGGAAGAGGTGGTTTGAGGACAGATGTGCAGGAAATGCAAAAGGTGTGGTCGAGGGCATTTTTGATCACCGGAGGGGGATGTCTTGAAATAGGAATTCATTTGGAAGTCTGGGAGTGGAATGTTCTATCTAGGGAGCATGTGGCAGAGGAATTGAGAGTAGGGGACTGCATTCTTGCAGGAGGGTGGGTGAGAGGAGGTGTAGTCCATGTAGCTATGAAGTCAGTGGGTTTGAAATAAATGTCAGTGTTGAGGCAGTTACCAGAGATGGAGATAGAGAGGTTCAGGAAGGGGAGGGAGGTATTAGAGACAGTCCACATGAATTTCAAGCTGGGGTGAAAGGAGCTCATAAAGTTGATGAACTGTTCAAGCTCCTCATGGAAGCATGAGGCAGAGCCAATACAATCATCAATATAGTGAAGGAAGAGGTGGTGAATAGTGCCAATGTACCGACGGAAAAGTGACTGTTCCACATAACCTACAAGGAGGCAGGCATAGCTTAGCTCCCTTGCGGGTGCCCGTGGCCAACCCCCTAGCCTGTAGAAAGTGCATTCATCTGCATTCACCTACCTTCCCCAGCCCCATCTCTCCTCTGTATTTATTTTCCAGCTCCCTTTCCCGTCCCCATTTCTGAAGAAGAGTTCCAACCCGAAACATCAACTTTCCCACTCCTCGATAACAAAGTGTGGAGGTGGATGAACACAGTAGGCCAAGCATCATCTTGTGATCCTAAGATGCTGCTTGGCCTGCTGTGATCATCCAGCGCCACACTTTGTTATCTTGGATTCTCCAGCATCTGCAGTTCCCACTATCTCTTTCCCACTCCTCTGTTGCTGCTTGGCCTGTTGTGTTCCTCCAGCTCCACACTGTATTGTCTGAATCCAGCATCTGCATCTTGTTATCTCCAAGATCTTAGCTAAATGCCCTTTCAGGAAGGAAAGCCACATTTGGGCCATATGTCACTGCGAGTCCCATGCCAATGAGATTACTCTTAAATACCCTTTAAAAGGGCTGAGAATTAGTAAGAATTGCGTATGCTGGAGTCAGATAACACTGTGGAGCTGGAGGAATTCAGCAGGCCAGACAGCATCAGAGGAGCAGGAAAGAAAGGTCCTCACCCGAAATGTCAACTTTCCTGCTCCTCTGATACTGCCTGGCCTGCTGTGTTCCTCCAACTCCGCACTGTGCTACCTTTAAAGTGGCTGACTGGGTTTCTCAGGTTGAACCTGTACTGTTGGCTTTGTTCTGAGGTGCATTATTTATGTAGACAACCAATTCTCACTTTAATGTAGTACGAATCTCATAAAAATAAAATGTTAGCCAATTATAAAAGTATTGAATAGAAATTCAGAAAAAAACAAGCCATTTATTTTAAATACGCTTAACTTTCCAAATTACTCAGTAAAACTAAAACACAACTGTACTTTTTCAAATGATACCCATTCTTCATTTCTTTTGCTTTCCATTCATCCTCTTTTCTTCCTTCTTTTTCCCCCCAATCACTCCTCACTATTCCCCTCTGTCCCCGTTTGCCTTCTCCCACCTCTAGGCATTATCTTCCATTTCCTTCTCCCGCCCCGAATCTCGCTTTCCATTCTTCTCACTCCTTCTATCCATTACTGTAACAAACTTCATCCCTCTTTGTTCCCCTCTCTACACTCACCCCTCCCTCCACCTCTTTCTTATTCTTCTCCCTCCTCAAATTTCTCCTTCATTTCTTTTCACTCCTTCTATTCCTTACTGTAAATGACTTTGTTTTCTCCTAGTTCCCCCCTCTGTTGACTCACTCCCAATTCTCCATTTTTCTCTTCCCTTCTGTCTTTCCCTTTTGAGTGGGAATGGGAGTAGTTTTGCAGGGGAGACGGTGATATTGGGGGAGATGTGGGGATTAAGGTGGATTTGGGGAGGGTGCTGGCATAGTTATTGGGGTAAGAATGGTTGTGGAGATTGGTATTGGGAGGAGTTATGGAGGATGGGATGGTTTTGGTTTTTTGAAGGGTAATAGATGATTTTGGGGGCTGCTGAGTGATTTTGGGGGGTTACTGGGGTGATATTGGGAGCTATTAGGATGATTTTGGGGGTACCAGGGTGATTTTGGGGGCAATATCGGGGTGATTTTTGGAATATTGAGGTGATTTTGGAGGGATATTGGACTGATTTTAGTGGGGTACTGGGGTGATTTTGACAGGTATTGGGTGAATTTGGAGAGTATTGGAAGTATTTTGAGGGGTATGGGTGATTTGGGAGGGTGCTGGCGCAGTTTTTGAGACATATTGGGGTAACTGTGGGGAATATTCCGGTGAACGGTGGATCAGTGGTTAGCACTGCAGCCTCACAGTGCCAGGGTCCCGGGTTCAATTCCCGCCTTGGGTGACTGTGCAAACTCCACACAGACATTCTCCCTGAGTCTGCGTGGGTGGCCTCCGGGTACTCCGGTTTCCTCCCACAGTCCAAAGATGTGCAGGTTAAGTGGATTGGCCATGCTAAATTGCCGGTAATGTTCAGGGGCGTATGGGGGATGGGTCTGGGTGGGATGCTTCAACGGGCAGTGTGGACTTGTTGGGCCGAAGGGCCTGTTTCCACACTGTACGGAATCTAACCTAATCTAACCCAATATTGAAGCCACTATGGGAGTACTGGGTTGACTATGGGGGGTATTGGGGTGATTTTGGGAGGTATTGGTGCGATTTTGGGGGTACTGGTGTGACTATAGGGAATATTGGGACGATTTTGGAACTCTTGGTGTGGCTATGGAATGTTGGGAAGATTTTGGGGGTATTGGTGTGACTGGGGAATATCAGGGTGTTTCTGGGGTATTGGTACAACTATGGGGGAGTATTAGGTTGATTTTGGGGGTACTGGTTGACTATAGGGGAATATTAGGGTGATTTTTGAGGGCATTGCAGTGACTATGGAGGAATATTAGGGTGATTTTGGGGGTACTGGTGTGACTGTAGGGGAATATTAGTGTGATTTTGGGGGTACTGGTGAGACTGTAGGGCCTATTACAGTGATTTTGGGGAATATTGACGTGACTAAACAGAAATACTGGGGTGATTTTGGGGGTTTTGGTATGACTGTAGGGAATATTGGGGTGATTTTCAGGGTACTGGTGTGACTATAGAAGAATGTTCGGGTGCTTTTGGGGTATTGGTATGACAATGGGGGAACATTAGGATGATTTTGGCGGTATTAGTGTGACCAGAGAAATACTACGGTGTTTTGGGGGATACTGGTGTGACTATAGGGGAATATTAGGGTGATTTTGGGGAAAATTGGTGTGACCACAGAGAAATATTAGGGTATGTGGGAGGTACTAGTGTGACTATAGGGGAATATTAAGGTCATTTTGGGGATACTGGTGTGACTGTATGGCATATTACGGTGATTTTGGGGAATATTGGTGTGACTACAGAGAAATACTGGGGTGATCTTGGTGTGACTATAGAGAATACTGGGATGATTTTCAGGGTACTGATGTGACTATGGGAGAATGTTAGGTTGTTTTTGGGGTATTGGTGTGACTATAGGGGAATATTAGTGCGATTTTGGGGGATGTTGGTGTGACTGTAGGGGAATATTAGTGCGATTTTGGGGGATGTTGGTGTGACTATAGGGGAACATTAGTGCGATTTTGGGCCATGCTGGTGTGACTATAGGGGAATATTAGTGCGATTTTGGGGGATGTTGGTGTGACTATAGGGGAATATTAGGGTGATTTTGGGGGTATTAGTGTGACTATAGGGGAATATTAGTGCGATTTTGGGGGTATTAGTGTGACTATAGGGGAATATTAGTGCGATTTTGGGGGATGTTGGTGTGACTATAGGGGAATATTAGTGCGATTTTGGGGGATGTTGGTGTGACTATAGGGGAATATTAGGATGATTTTGGGGGTATTAGTGTGACTATAGGGGAATATTAGGATGATTTTGGGGGTATTAGTGTGACTATAGGGGAATATTAGGATGATTTTGGGGGTATTAGTGTGACTATAGGGGAATATTAGTGCGATTTTGGGGGATGTTGGTGTGACTATAGGGGAATATTAGTGATTTTGGGGGATGTTGGCGTGACTATAGGGGAATATTAGTGCGATTTTGGGGGATGTTGGTGTGACTATAGGGTAATATTAGTGATTTTGGGGATGTTGGTGTGACTGTAGGGGAATATTAGTGCGATTTTGGGGGATGTTGGTGTGACTATAGGGGAATATTAGTGTGATTTTGGGGGATGTTGGTGTGACTATAGGGGAATATTAGTGCGATTTTGGAGGATGCTGGTTTGACTATAGGGGAATAGTAGTGCGATTTTGGGGGATGTTGGTGTGACTATAGGGGAATATTAGTGATTTTGGGGGATGTTCGTGTGACTATAGGGGAATATCAGTGATTTTGGAGAATGTTGGTGTGACTATAAGGTAATATTAGTGCGATTTTGGGGAATGTTGGTGTGACTACAGGGGAATATTAGTGATTTTGGGGGATGTTGGTGTGACTATAGGGGAATATCAGTGATTTTGGAGGATGTTGGTGTGACTATAGGGTAATATTAGTGCGATTTTGGGGGATGTTGGTGTGACTATAGGGTAATATTAGTGATTTTGGGGATGTTGGTGTGACTATAGGGGAATATTAGTGCGATTTTGGAGGATGTTGGTGTGACTATAGGGGAATATTAGTGCGATTTTGGAGGATGTTGGTGTGACTATAGGGGAATATTAGTGATTTTGGGGGATGTTGGTGTGACTATAGGGGAATATCAGTGATTTTGGGGGATGTTGGTGTGGCTATAGGGTAATATTAGTGATTTTGGGGATGTTGGTGTGACTATAGGGGAATATCAGTGATTTTGGAGGATGTTGGTGTGACTATAGGGTAATATTAGTGCGATTTTGGGGGATGTTGGTGTGACTATAGGAGAATATTAGTGCGATTTTGGAGGATGTTGGTGTGACTATTGGGGAATATTAGTGATTTTGGGGGATGTTGGTGTGACTATAGGGGAATATTAGTGATTTTGGAGATACTGGTATGACTGTACGGCATATTACGGTGATTTCGGGGGATATTGGTGTGACTATACGGAAATTCTGGGGTGATTTTGGGGGTATTTTGACTATTGGGGAACGTTAGGGTGATTATACATAGGAGAGGAGAAAGGGCCTCACCTCCTCATTTTCTTTCGACGCCTGCGGCCCGCACCGCCTCACACTTTGGCGCCTACCGCCCCCACCCTCTGCCTCCGCGCATCCAAAATCATTCCAGCCGGCATCGCCCAAACCTCCCCCATCGCACCTGGGTCAAATTTCGAAGTAGCCTGCAGTATTCTGAGGGAGTGGATGTTAGGGTTGAGAGGTCCGCTGGGGAATATGGGGGGATTAAAGCTGTCGATAAATGGCGGAAGGTTATCGCTCCCTCCTCGCGGTGGAAGCGTCACGCGGCCAAGGCCTGCTCCACTATCGCATCATAAGGAGGTGGAGTAGGTGACGTCATGTTCAACTATTTCCGCACGCAGTGTGGAAGGAGTTAATTCTTTTCGAGACGCCGACGTTGGAGCTATTAGTTTCCTCACCATTACAAATATATTCTAAGCGCATTCTGCATTTAACTGAAAAGAGAGATGTTTGACCATTACCTACCCCTAGGCCCGCTGGTGGTTTGACCCAGGCTTGGGGCGAGGCGCGCGCCTGCTGTAGCCACGTGGTGCCGGGTCTGAAGCACATGATGTTGGGAATGGGAGCCAAAGCGGCCAGGATAGAGTGGGAATTCTGTGAAGGAATTGAAATTATGAGCGGGAATGGGAATTCTGAGAGGGAATGGGAAATATGTTGGTGGGAGGAAATTGTAAACAAGGGAGTGACAGATTCGGAATTCTCAGAGTGACCAGAATACATGGGGTTTGTGGGAATGGGAATTCCAACAGGGAATGCAAAATGTGGGAAAGGATGGAAGTAGGAGAGAATGGGAAACAATGTGGGAAAGGATGAGAGCTCTTTGAGGGAATGGGAAATATGTGGGTGGGAGGGACTACAAATTCTGAGAGGAAATTGAAAGTGGGATTGGCAGAGAATGGGTACACTGCGGAGGAAATGGAAGTGGGCTCAGGATTAAGTGGAAACTCTGAGACGGAATGGGAAAGATGAGGGTGGGATGGAATAGAAATTCCAAGAGGGATCAAGAAACGGGGTGGGATATAAGAGAATGAGAAGGAATGGGAATTGGAACAAGGAGGAAATGTGAAACATAATGTGGGGAGGAATAGGAATTCTGAGAGGGCATGGGAAATGGGAGTAGGGTCAAATGGAAATTCTGAGAGGGAATAGGATGCATGAAGTTGGGAGGGAATGGTAATTCTGAGAGGGAATACAAAACATGGGGATACCAACCCCATATTATCCTGGTCCCTCTCAGAATTTCTGTTCCACCTCACTCGCATTCCACCTTAGAAGGGAATTCTGAGAGGAGTGGGAGAGAATGTGAATTCTGAGAGGGAATGGAAAATCTAGGAGGAAATGAGAAATGGGAGTGAGATGGAGTAGGAATTACGGGAATTGAGGGGTATTAGGAAATGAGAATTGGTGGCAGTAGGAATTCTGAGAAAAATTAGGAACAGGAGTGGAAGGGTGAGAGTTCTATGAGGGAATGGGAAATGGAGTGGAAGAGAATGTGAATTCTGAAAGGGAATGGGAAATGGCAGTGGGATGGAATGAAAACTCGAAGAGAGAACATGATATGTAGACTTGGCATGGAATGGAATTCTGAGAGGGAATGGGCAGGGATGTGAATTCAGAGAGGGAATTTGAAATGAGAGTGGCAGAGAATGGGTATTCTGAAAGGGAATGACAACCATGGGGTGTAAGATGGAATGGCAGTTCTGAGAATGAATGGGGGCGGGAGAGAATGGGAAACAATGTGAGAGTTCTCAGGGAATGAGAATTCTGAGAAGGAATGGAAAATACAGGTGTCGGGAAATGGGAATTCTAAGTGGGAGTGGGAAACATGAGGGTGAGATGGAATGGAAATTCTGAGAGCGAATTGGAAATGGGAATGGAGAGAATGGGAATTCAGAGAGGCATCAGGAAATGGGGGAGTGGGAGAGAATGGGAAATATAATGTGGGAAAAGATAGGAGTTTTGTGAAGGGATGGGAAATACATTCAGGCTAGGTGGATTAGCCATGGGAAATGCAGGGGATGGGTCTGGGTGGGCTGCTCTTCAAAGGGTTGGTGTGGACTTGATGGGCTGAATGGTGTACTTTCACACTAAGGATTCTATGTAGGTGAGGGACAATGAGAATTCTGAGAGGGAATTGGAAACAAGTGGCAGAGATTGGGAATTCTGAGGGAGCATGGGAAGTGGAAGTGGGACCAAATGGGAACTCTGAGGGAATGGAAATCATAGGGATAGAATGTTGTGGAAATTCTGAGAAGGAATGGAAAACAGGACAAGGAGAGAATGGGAAACAATGTGGGAAGGAATGGAAGTTCTGTGAGGGAGTGGGAAATATGGAGCTGAAAGGTGATGGGAATTCTGAGAAGGAATGAAAAACAGGAGCAGGATTTAATGGGAGCTCTGGTGTAAGGGAATGAGAATTCTGAGTGTAGCTGGGAACAATGTGGGACGTTTTTGGAATTCTGAGAATGTATTATGCTGATGACACAAAGCTGGGTGGCAGTGTGAAATGTGAGGAGGATGTTATGACAATACAGGGTGACTTGGACAGGCTAGGTGAGTGGACGGATGCATGGCAGATGCAATTTAATGTGGATAAATGTGTGGTTATAAACTTTGGTGGCAAGAACAGGAAGGCAGATTACTATCTCAATGGAATCAAGTTAGTTAAAGGGGAAGTACAAGATCTAGGTGTTCTTGTACATCAGTCAATGAAAGCAAGCATGCAGGTCCAGCAGGCAGTGAAGAAAGCTAATGGCATGCTGGCCTTCATAACAAGAGGAATTGAGTATAGGAGCAAGGAGGTCCTTTTGCAGCTGTATAGGGCCCTGGTGAGACCACACCTGGAGTATTGTGTACAGTTTTGGTCTTCAAATCTGAGGAAGGACATTGTTGCTATTGAGGGAATGCAGCGTAGGTTCACGAGGTCAATTCCCGGAATGGCAGGCCTATCATATGTCGAAAGATTGGAGCGACTGGGTTTGTATACACTTGAGTTTAGAAGGATGAGAGGGGATTTGATTGAAACGTATAAAATTATTAAGGGATTGGACACTCTGGAGGCAGGAAGCATGTTTCCGCTGATGGGTGAGTCCAGGACCAGAGGACACAGTTTAAAAATAAGGGGTAGGCCATTTAGAACAGAGTTGAGGAAAAACTTCTTCACCCAGAGAGTGGTGGGTATATGGAATGCTGTGCCCCAGAAGGCAGTGGAGGCCAAGTCTCTGGATACTTTCAAGAAGGAGATGGATAGAGCTCTTAAAGATAGTGGAATCAAGGATTATGGGGATAAGGCAGGAACAGGATACTGATTGTGGATGATCAGCCATGATCATAATGAATGGTGGTGCTGGCTCAAAGGGCCGAATGGCCTACTCCTGCACCTAGTGTCTTATTAGGTATCAGCTCCTGCACAGACTCTGTTACTAAATCTAAATTCAGTGAAACATTGACCATAATCTCTGTTACTGGGCGTGCACTCCAAATGCTGAATTTCTAGACCACAAGCCTTATAACTTAAGAGACTCCATGTCATGCATGATACTAGATCCGCTGAGAATTGTGTCTTGTTGACTACAGTGCTCAATCACTCCAGAAATGAAGGCCATTGTCACCAGCTGGCTAACCCCTGAATTTTGAAATCCCTCCCCTAAACCTCTTTGCTACCCTCTCCTCCTTTAAGATGTCCATTTAAGATAATTTCCAATCAGCCTGTTGAGAGATGTTATCATACGCCACCGAGTAGATAGGACTTGAAACTAGGCTCCTGGTCTAGAAGTAGGGATACCAGCTCAAGAGCCCTTATGACACCTGTTTAAACCCTACCCTGTTTGATTTTAGTAACCTGTATTATTAACTCTTTATGTGGCTTGGTTTCGAACATAATTTAGTAATATTCCAGTGAAGTACCTTGGGAAGTTTTATTATGTTAAAGGAGAATCATTCGGAATGTAGGACAAGATTAAAATGAATGAAAGAAAGCCTTGAATTTCTGTCACTTTGCCTATGACTTCAAGGCGCCCAGAGCTCTCCCAGTGGAGTTTAACAGGAGTCTGTTCCAGATCCCTTACTTTCTGTGATATGTTCCAATATTTTGGACTTGAAAGAAGTTTGCAAATGACACTAACTTAGTTTATGTCATTAATAGCGAACAAGAAAGCTGGAGACTGCAGAAAACAAACAATAGACTAGATCAGTAGACGGGACAGTGGCAAATGGTATGCAAGCTGTAGAAGTGTCATGTATTGCATTTGGAGAAGCCTAACAGTAAAAGAATCATTGGTCTACATTGTGACAGTGGCATAGGTCAGGTCAAATGAACATAGGTCATTCTATTATCCAATTCAATCAGGAAAGGACCAGAGGCCATTAAATATGAGCAGACAATAAAGCGTATTCTGAATGCAGACATCTCAAGGAGAAATGAAAAGCAGGAGCTATATCGGTCTTAAATGATTTAAGATTATGCACCATGCCAGAACAAGATGAAATATGTATCAGATTTAGGTTTAGTTAAAGCTCCTATGTCTTTGAAGTGTTATCTATATATCAATAAATCAGACTTAATTAAATCTACATGAATTCCTGGAAACCCAAGGGTAATGGCAAACACTCTTGCTAATACATTACACATTTTCCTCAGGCCAGGATCATAGGAAAAAAGACACAGATATAAACTGTAACTCATATGAGAGTTTTGAAAATGAGAACTGTTCTATTCAGCACCTCTTTGATAGGCTAATCTTTGCTGCTTTGAGGCTTGGGCGAAAGGCACTTTGCAAAGGTATGGACAGTTGTTAACCATACAAGGTGAAAGTACTATAATCTAGTACTCCTGACAGCATTTGTTGCTGCTGGTTTTGATGGCAAGGACCTGGTTATCCAAAGGCATTAGCCACCACTGGATGCCAGTCTAGACCCAGTTTTTTTTGTATGGCTGTCAAGTACCAAGGCATGTACCAATGAAGACCAAACCCTTGGTGTAGGATTCCGTCAATAAGGTTTGAAAAATAAAATAGCAATGTAGCAGCTGTAAGAATGGCCTGACCAAATATAGGGCTGAATTTCACCAGAAATCAGCTGATGTCAATTTTGGTGAGTTTCGTGGAAGGTTTCTCTCCACGAAGCATATCACAATTTCTCTCACTATTATCTGAAACACACCTCATTACCTGTGCAAGATACCTCTATGGCACCTTGCTTATTCTATTTTCCCTTTACTATAAGTGAAAATACTTTGCCAGGACCTACCAGCATTCCTGGTACTGGGGCCAAGTCTGAAATGCATATTTTTAAAAATTCACTCCTGAGAAATGGGCATCGCTGGCTGGGCCAGCATTTATTGCCATCCCTGGTTGCCCTTGAAAAGTGTTGGTGAGCTGCCTTCTTGAATTGCAGTCCATGTGCTGTGGAGGGATCTGCAGTATTGTTAGGAAGTTTCAGGATTTTGACCTAGGTACGTGTTGTGCATCAGGTTAGGGACTGTCTGTCTGGAGCTGCCCTAAATGGATCATATGAGTCACCGAAGAGGTGACAGACAGGGTCAAGTTAGTGTCATGTTTTGCTGTCAGAATCCTGAGGTTCTGGTAGATTGGTTGGTGAAGAGAAAGGCCATTTTCTTCCCTCAAGTGAAGATGATTCCATCAAACACTGTCACCTGTCTGGGGTTGCCACCTGGTTTAGTACTATTTCCATGGAATGGAGGAGCACTCAGAAATGTAGAAAGAAGGTCAATTTCATTCTCCACTCTGTGACAGTTAGTGCCACCATCTTTTCTCTGCAACTTTACCAATCACCCTACCTCTGTTGTTGCAGCTACCTCCCACCAAGGTTCATGGACTGCTACTCTCACTATAGCATGCAACAACTTCCCTCACGTACTCTCAATCACCCAATCCCCCAGACTATTACCCCAAATGGTCCCTGCATTTCCCACTCGACCACTTGAGACACCTTACCACCTTTCCCTTACCTGCACTGGCACTAACAGCTGTCCCAGTCCCTTTCATCTCTCTCAGTCCCTGCCTTTGTTTTATTCCGGGAGACATTAGAGTGGATAGCCAATAACAGTAGTGGGGTGCCCAATAATCATCAACTCATCCATATGAGATGAGAATCACAACTGTTCCTGTGATGATTCCAGAACCTCCAGGTCCTGGCAATGAAATAAGAGTCATTGTCATTACTGGCTGATCTCCCATTATCACTGTTGTGAATACATTTTTAATATGCCCAAATTCCTACCTCATGTTTGCAACACGTTCTGTCTTTTATTGTTTAGTGGTGCCAGTGGTAACTATTACAGTCTATGATGTCAATAGAGTCATCCCACAAGACATCTCTTCCTCCACTTCTGAGGATGAAGCCACAGATTCTTCAGGGTTGTGCTGTTAAGGCTGCCTCCTGCACCCTCCACCACTTCAGATACTGACACCTAGATTGGCATTTCAGCTAAATTAGATTTGAGAGGACATGCTGGTGAGCACGTCACTACCATGTCTCCACAGCTGGTTGAAGGAGAAATGCTCCGGGTCACTGGCACCCAAAGGACAAAAACCAGGCTCCTCACCACCTCATGCAGGAGAGGACAATATGGTGTCAGGAGTTAAGAACACCATTGGAGTGCAGACCCAGGAACAGCTGGCATGTTTGTTGGAGGTACTGGGCAAAGGTTGGAGGAGTCCACCAGTGTTGATTGCACCATGCAATCTAGTTGGAAGTATCTGGCTGCCTCCATGGACAGGTTGTGGCTGCCTTGGAGAACTAGGACCAGCACATTCAATGTCTACTGGATATTCTCACAGACCTGCATTACATTGTTATAGCAATTAGTATTCAATACTAACGGAGGAATCAGGGACTTTGACATCAATCCAGATGAACCTTCCTCACAAGGAGATAGCCAGCTCAAGGATGAATCACATACATGTGTCCCAGAAGTCTCCTCTCAGGACTCTCCAGAGCAGTAACTTTTTAATGCACAGATCTGACAAAAATGATTGAGGTATAGATCGGCTAGAATCTAACAGAATGATGAAATGGGCTTGAATGACCAACTTGTAGTTCACTGCTTTTTTTATTTCATGTGCAGTTTTGTTTCATTTTTTCATTCTGACTGGAACATCTTGCAGTTTTTCTTTTCTTTAAAGACTATGGTTGTTATTGAACTATAAACTATGTTGTAATCCTAGTTTTGTTATTACTGGACAGGTTAGATCGCAGTGGCTTGATATATTGTGCTGTTTTTTACTTTTAATAAGGTGGTCTTTCACTAAAACACAAGCATGCAATGCTGCAGATTTGGTTTTAACAATACACAAAAGTTTATTACGTAAAAGAAATGTAGATAAAATAGAATAAACCACACTGTTTATGTATCACACTGATTTAAAGATTTCAAAACGCATTGTAAAAGTACAATAATTTAATCCCAACAGCATCCCATTATAGTACTCAAATACCAGAGACCATTCTCCATCAAACTTAGGTTTGACTTAGCTGTGACTTCAGTTCTCCATCTTTAAAATCTGATAACCTTTTCCTAGAGCATTCGTACAACTGAGCTTAGATTTTCTCAGCTTCAAATAACCCAATCAGGGTTTCAACCAAACACACCTGGTCTGGAAACTTTAAAGTCTTTGTGTTGAGGTAATCTTTTCCTTAACAGTCCTAAAACTACCTCCTTTTCTCGGGACCAACTGTTTCACACATCAGTCTTTAGCCAAGACTTCTATAAATGTCCCAAACGTAAGTTCAAAATCTTTGTTTTTCCAAACTGTTGGTTTCCCCTAAGCTGGAAAAGACCAATTCCAAAATACTCTGTTTGAAAGCCCAATACCGTTTACTTCATTTGCTCCTAAACTCTCCCAATGTAAATAAATCCCAATGCTCTTAAGGAAGACTCTCTCTAACATTCCATTTTGAAAGAAATCCCCATGGCTCCAAAAATATTTACAAATATTTAATCATTAAACCCCTTCAGACACAAAAGACCTATATGCCACTAGTACAAAGTTCAAAATTCTATGTATAACTCATATTCAAATATGTATATTTAACATACATGTATAATGTGTATATATAAATGACTCACCTCACTCCTTTGTTGTTGTAAGTAACCAGATTATATACAGTAAAATCTCGAGACAGGAATGGAATAACCTGAGTTTTTTCTCGTCTGGAACTTCTGTTTGTGAAACAATTTTATGTAGAACTTGTTCTTGTCAAAAAGTATGATAGTTTTAAATTTTACCCAAATATGGGCATTGCTTTGATACCTATTGCTTTGGTTCACTAATGTCCTTCAGGGAAGGAAATCTGCCATCCTCACTTTGTCTGACCTACATGTGACTACAGACCCACAACAATGAGGTTGACTCTTAATTGCCCTCTGAAATGGCCTAGCAAGGCACTCAGTTGTATCAGTCAATCCAAAGTCTTAAAAAATTGAAGCCAGACAGATCGCCTGGCATCAACCTGGGCACCAGGAAAGAAAACCGCAGAGACAGCCCTGTCAACCCTGCAAAATTCTCTTCACTAACATTTGGGGGCTACTACCAAAGTGAGACAGCTGTCTCTCAGACTAGTCAAACAACAGCCTGACATGGTCATACTCACAGAATCATATCTTACAGACATTGTCCCAGACACCACTGTTGCTATCTCTGGAATTGTCCTGACCCACCATGAGCACAGACAGAACAAAGGTGATGGCATTGTGTCATCCAAACAGGAGGGAGTTAGCCTCAGAGTCATACAGTACAGAAACTGAACCTTCAGTCCAACTTATCCGTGCCAGTCACATAACTCAACGTGACCTAATTCCATTTGCTAGCATTTGGCCCATATCCCTCTAAACCCTATCTATTCATATACCCATTCAATGCCTTTTAAATGTTGTGATTGTACTCACCTCCAACACCACCCCGGCAGCTCGCTCAAAATACTCACCACCCTCTGTATAAAATATTACCCTTCAGGTCCTTAATAAATCTTTCCCCTCTCACCTTAAACCTGTGCCCTCTAGTTTTGGACTCTCCCACTCTAGGAAAAACACCTTGCCCCTCATGATTTTATGAACCTGTATAAGTTCTCTGATGCTCCAGGGAAAAAAGCCCCAGCCTATTCAGCCTCTCCCAATAGTTGAAACTCTCCAGTCCTGGCAACATCCTTATAATCTTTTGCATTTGGCAGTCCTCAGCATTAACTCTGGATATCACAAAGTTTCATGGCTTCAGGTTAAACACGGTTTAAGAAATCTCTTGCTGATTACTGCGTACTGCTCTCCCTTGTTGATGAATCCGTATTCCTCCGTGTTGAACAACATTTGGAGGAAGCACTGAGAATGGCAAGGGCACAAAATGTACTGTGGGTGGGGGATTACAACTGCTGAGTCACTGCCAAGAGTGACTCAGCAGTAGTATTACTGATGGAGATGGTCAAGTCCTAAAGGACATAGCTACAAGAGTGGGTCTGCAGCAGGTGGTGAGGGAGCCTACAAGAAGGAAAAACATACCTGACCGCATCCTTACCAATCTGCCGGCTGCAGATGCATCCCTCCATGGCAGTATCAGTAAGAGTGACCAACACACAGTCCCTGTGGCGATGGAGTCCGTCCTTCATATTGAGAATACTCAACATCATATTGTGTGTTACCATCACGTGCTAAATGGCTCAGACTCCAAACAGATCTTTCAGTTCGGGATTGAGCATCCATGAGGCTCTGTGGGCTATTAACAGCAGCAGAATTGTACTCCAGCACAATCTGCAATTGTAGGGCCCAGTATATCCTCCACTCAGCTATTACCATCAAACCAGGGGATCAACCCTGGCTCAATAGAGAGTACAATAAACTATGCAGGAGCAGCACCAGACATACCTGAAAATGAAATGTCTACATAGTGGAGCTACCAAGCAGGACTACTTGCATACCAAATAGCATAAGCAGCAAGTGATAGACAGAGCTAAGCAATACCAGAACCAGTGGATAATATCTAAGCTTTGCAGTTCTGCCACATCCAGTGGTGAATAGTGGTAGACAATTCAACAACTCACTGGAGGAGGAGGCTCCACAAATATCCCAATCCTCAATGATGGAAGAGCCCAACACATCGGTGCAAAAAATAAGGCTGAAGCATTCACAGCAATCTTCAGTCAGAAGTGCCAATTGGATAAGCCATCTTGGTCTCCTCCAGTGATCCCCAGCATCACAGATACCTGTCTTCAGCCAATTCGATTTACTCTGCGATATCAATAACTGGTTGGAGACACTGGATACTGCAAAGGCTATGGACTTTTGCAAACATTCTGGCAATAGTACCAAAAACTTCTGTTCCAGAACTTGCCACTCCCCAAGCCAAGCTCTTCCAAAGCACTTACAATACTCACATCTAATCAACAATGTAGAAAAATGCCCAAGTATGGTGTAAAAAGCAGGAAAAATCCAACTCAGTCAATTACCATCCCATCAGCCTACTCTTAACCGTCAGTAAGTTGATGGAAGATGTCATCAACAGTACTGTCACGCAGCATCTGCTCAGCATTAACCTACTCAGTGATGTCCAGTTTGGGTTCCGCCCAGACCACTCAACTCCTGACCTCGTTACAGCCTTGTTCAAACATTGACAAAAGAGCTCAATTCCAGAGGCGAGGCGAGAGTGACAGCCCTTAACATCAAGGCTGCATTCGACCGATTGTGGCATCAAGGAACCTGAACAAAGCCGGAATCAATGGGTATCGGGGCAGACTCTAGCTGACACATAGGCTGATGGTCATGGTTGTTGAAAGTCAGTAACTCAGCTCCAGGAAATCTCTGCAGGAATTTCTCAGGGTAGTGTCCTAGACCCAACTGCTTCATCAATGACCTTCCCTCCATCATAAGGTCAGAAGTGGGGATGTACACTGATATTTGCACAATGTTCAGCACCATTCATGACTCCTCAGATTCTAAAGCAGTCCATCTTCAAATGCAATAAGATCTGGACAATATCCAGGCTTGGATCTGCCAGCAACACCCAATCGTACGAAATGAATTTTAAAAATCTCTTCAAAAAGGCAACAGTTCTCATACTGTAACACTTGTTCAGTGGTGCATTGAGATCAGTATGCATTATGCATCTTCCAGGAGTTGGACTTGAATCTACAACCTTCTGACTGTGAGGTAAAGGTGCTTCCCACTGATCAAACTGATCAGTGATTTGCACGGAGTGTATGGTGAGACATAAATTTAACATACAGATATGGCCCCACTACCTAGTACTCTTTTAGCTGTGATTCAGTGCAGAAAAAGAAAAGAAAGATTTGTTTTATATACTCGCATGCTCAATGTTGCAAGGCACTTTACAGCCGATTAACTATTTGCTCAATGTAGTCATTGCTGTAATGTCGGAAGCCCAGCAGCCAATTTATGCACAGCAATCTCCCAAGATCATACTGTGATAATGACCAGATAATCCATTTTTAGCAATGTTAGTTGAAGGATAAATGCTGCCAGTCACAGCAGGGAAACTCCCGTAACTTTAAACTCCGGGAAGTTTTGTTGAACTAGTGGCATTTCTGCAAGAGTCTGAGAGTCTAAAAGATGCAAAACCACAGAGCAGGGGTCTGGAGCTGATCCCAGAAATGATGATTTTGACTTTCTTCTTCATTAGTTTGCTAGCCATTTGCCAAACAGTAATTTATTTTGTAAGTTACGGATAATATATATAATCGCAATCTCGGTTGCAGTTCTTGCATTGGGAGTTTAACCCCAGAATTACTGTGTTGATATGCATTTTGAAATCTTTTATGGCTCACAGTTCAAAGGGAAGCCCAACAGTGTCCACAGACCCTACATTAAAACAATATCAGTATGAGGTACCCGCAAATCCTTCACTTGATGCTAACAATTTGAAACAAGAAGGCATATCCTTAAAATCAAGCCAGGCAATTCAGAAGTGAACTTATTCAAAGACTCACAGTGGTGTGGAGCTGGCTCTTACAAAAAGCACTGATGCTAGCTCAATTAACTATTTTGAATTCCGAGATTGGAAGAGCTTTTCTCAATAGAAGTATTAAAGGACATGAAGCCATAATCTCATTGAACAGTAGGATAGCCTCAGTGGTCTTTTCCTGTTTGTTATACATACTTGTGTGGTATATGAATGCAGTAACATAGCTTATTGTAGTGTGTCATGGATCAGTTGGCTATTTTGCAAGCACACTGTAGTCTTGATCTTTGGATAATAATGGTCAAGGCTCCAACTTTCTTTCCATCTATCTTGCTCAAATATTACATAATCTGACCCATTTAAGTGCAATATGAATGCTCCTTTCCTGGCCATCAGATCCTGGGGTGGGACCTGATCTCAGAGTTTCTACCTCAAAGCCAGGGTTCCTGCCTGATTACTGCAGATCGGCATAGTAATGTATTGAGAGAGAGAGAGAGAGCATGAATAAAGGAAGTGTTACCATCAGCCTGTATCCCTGGTATTAGGGTAGCCATGACTTGTCCTCCCAGTGACCCTTCTGCTGCAGTAGCAGACACCTTTGGGAAGAAACTGCCAAGTTGAAACCATTGGTAATATATGGAAAAGTATCTTCTACCAAGCAAAGCTGATAGTATCAATCAGGAGTAGAGAGAGATAATGGGAACTGCAGATGCTGGAGAATCCAAGATAACAAAGTGTGGAGCTGGGTGAACACAGCAGGCCAAGGAGCATCAGAGGAGCAGGAGGGCTGACATTTTGGGCCTAGACCCCAATCAGGAGTCTTGTATCAGAAAGTTAATTACCGATAGCTTCCTCCACCTTTGCAATTTGGTCATGTCAACCAAGAGAGTGTTATCGTGCAATTGCGTAGAAATTAAATGGTGGCTGAGCCATAGAAGGTGCATTGCTGAAGTGGTGGTGGACACTCTGCTGATTTTTCCAACCAGCAGTACAAAAAATGACCCTGAATCCCACACTAATGTCTGTCCAGGTCAAAGTTAGTATGTATGAATCGGGACCAGACTGATTACATATACTTTAACTATAAACCCAATGTTAGAAAGCACTTGAACTTTCAGTTAACAAAATTTGAGTAGGAAATTAAAAGAACAGAGAAATATTGTCAAATAAGTGTTCCTTAATCCTGACAGAAGTAGTTACAGAGATAGTGGATGCATTGGTCGTAATTTTCCAAATATTCCTTGGATTCTGGAGAACCACCAGAGGATTGAAAAACCCAATATAAAACCTGACACTGAATCCAGCAGGTGAGTACAGTGTTCCAAATGGAAGGGAAGTAAAAGGTTCAGATTGAACCATGAGCTCACTATGCAAAGAAACTACACCCGTTCAAAAAGAGAGGAGGCAAAAAGCCTGCAACTAAAGGCCAATTAGTCTAACATTTATTGTTGGAATCAATTATTAAGGAAATCATGTCTGGTGAAAAAAATTAGGCATTTTGAGGAAATCTCAGCCAGAGTGGAAAGAGAGGAATTTGCAGATATGTCGTATTTGGACTATTTGACACTATTTCACAAAAGGCTAAGTCATAAGTTAGGAGCCCACATTTTTGGAGGTAGTATATTGGCACATAGAGAGAACTATATTCACACAGGTACCGTTTTTCCTTAAGTAATGTACAATGAAGAAAGGTTTTATACTTTCAATACCATCATTTTCTTCACAGCAGAAAATTAACACAAATGCACCCACCACCTTATTAGCCACCTTTTTTTAAAACGCACAAATTTGGGCAAAAGGATATTGGATCCATGTGCTGGAGATAGTTGGTGCGAATTTTCAGTCTATGCTGATTTGGTGACCTCAACCATCAGAGTCAATGTAGTTAGCTTCAAGGTATCCGTGCTAATCGAGGAAGACCTTCGGGTAGGCAGAAATGTGTGTCTTCTATTTGCTTTTTCTTTCTTAATCTGTGGCTCATGTGGTGGCATTTTCTCTTCCTAGTCCAAAAGTTATCACTCCAAGCCTTATTCAAGACCTCAATCAGTTATTTAGGTTGATGCTTGAGAAAGAATTTATTGTTAGAGTTGTTGTGTTTGAATGGCCATGCTACTATGGGTTCAAAGAATGAATTAGAAAAGGTAGTAGAATATTATAATTTATTGCAAGATAAATTGAATATAAAATTAGTGAGGTTATGCTTCATTTATTCAGGCCCTTACGAAACTGCACTTGGAAGACTGTGCACAGTATTGGTCTCCTTACTTAAGGAACAGTGTAAACGCACTGGAAGCTCTTCACAGAAGGTGTACTGCAATGGATGGGTTATCTTATGAAGAAATGTTGTACGGGCTAGCCTTGTATGTATTGGAATTTAGAAGAGTAAAAGGCATCTTAATTGAAATATGTAAAATCCTGAGGAATCTTGAGAAGGTTGATGTGGAGAGGATGTTTCTTCTTGTGGAAAATCTAAAACCAGGGGTCACTGTTTAAAAATACACGGCTAACCATTTAAAACAGAGGTAACAAGATTTTTTTGCTCAGAGAGTCACAAGTCTTTGGAATTCTCTTCCTGATAAAGCAGAGTTATTGAACATTTTTAAGGCAGAAAAAGATTCTTGATATCCAGGATTCTCTAAAAGTTAACCTGCAGGTAGAGTCCGTGATTAAGAAAGCGAACGTAATGTTGTCACTTATCTCAAGGAGGCCGGAATATAAAAGCAGCGATGTGTTTCTGAGACTTTACAAAGCTCTAGTTAGGCCCCATTTAGAATACTGTGTCCAATTTTGGGCCCCACACCTCAGGAAGGACATACTAGCCCTGGAGCGTGTCCAGCAGAGATTCACACAGATGATCCCTGGAATGGTAGGTTTAACATACGATGAACGGCTAAGGATCTTGGGATTGTACTCATTAGAGTTTAGAAGGTTGAGGGGAGATCTAATAGAAACTTACAAGATAATGTATGGTTTAGAAGGGGTGGATGCTGGGAAGTTGTTTCCGTTAGGCGGGGAGATTAGGACCTGTGGGCACAGCCTTAAAATTAAAGGGTGTAAATTTAAATCGGGAATGAGACAACATTTCTTCAGCCAGAGAGTGGTGGGCTTGTGGAATTCATTGCCACGGAGTGCAGTGGAGGCCAAGACATTAGATGCCTTCAAGGCAGAGATTGACAAATTCTTGATCTCACAAGGAATCAAGGGCTACGGGGAGAGTGCAGGGAAGTGGAGTTGAAATACCTATCAGCCATGATTTAAATGGCGGAGTGGATTCGATGGGCCAAATGGCCTTACTTCAACTCCTATGTCTTATGGTCATATATGCATGTTGGGGGGTCATGAAGTATTAGGAAGGAATATACTTTATTGTCACATACATTCAAAATAAAATGCAATGAAAAGTGTGCACTGTTGCTCATATGTGAGCACCATTCACTGAATAAAATAAAGAAAGATAGCTTAAACAGAGTCCAACTTTTCTACTTCACTGCTATTACTACCACCAGAGTACTCTGGGCATTCCAGCCCACGCTGTGCTGCCAACCTCTGCTCTGAACTATACCAGTCTGTGCTATGCTGCTGTTGGAGGCCTACTCCACATGGAAAATGAGAGCCCCTCTCTAGGCCTCACAAGCCAAATGAATGACTCGCTCCCATCTCCAAAAATGCTGCCACCAGAGCCAACGAAGCCACCTCTGGCTGAAGAGCTCTCTCAGCCCCTCCGTCGCTCTGGGACTCGGCCCCCACAATGCCCTGGTTATGTGGCCTCACCATCATTCCAGGGACACTTCACCTCCACTGCTCCAGGTTGTGTCCCCTTGGCCTAGCCGTTGCTCCAGGGACTCAGCCCCTCCGAGACTCACTCCGGCCCATATCTGATTCACCAATGTCGCTCCAGCCTGCGCTCACTCCACTGCCGCTGCAGGATACAGCCGACATGCTCAGCTCCTGCCCAGTCACCAGAGACAGCTCCATTCTTCAGGTGACAGTTAAACAGTTGAAGTTAAAAATAGTTAAAGGTTGCAGGGGTGGGGATGAGGAGTACTGGAACGGGAGAGGGAGAGAGAAAGAAAAAACAAAAGGAACGGGCGAGCAGAGGAGCTCCGCCTGGAGCATTTACCCTGCTGCCATCTTGACTGGACTCCTGGGATAGGCAGGAATACGGAGCAATTAGCTCAGACATAATCTTATTGATTGACAGAGTTGGGTCAAGAGGTCGAGTGGCCTACTTTCGTTCTTAATTTGCTAGTCTTGGTTGCTGGAAGAACTCCGGATCAGAGTAAATGATCTGGAATCTGAGCTTCAAACTCTGCGGCACATCCGGGAGGGGGAGAGTTACCTGGACACTTTGTTTCAGGAGGCAGCCACACCCGGTAGATTAAATAACTCAAATTCAGAAAGTGTTCAGGGACAAGGTGTGACTGCAAGTGAGGCAGGTAGGGGGATTCCGAGTTCAGGAGTGCAGGAGCCTCAGCCTTTGGCCTTGAGCAACAGGTATGAGATTCTTGCTCCCTGTACGGTTGAGGAAAAGGGCTGTGGACAGGATGAGCCAGCTGACCATGGCTCTGTGGTGCAGAAGGTCATTCAAGAGGGGGGGAGCAAAAAGACAGGTAGTTGTTATAGGGGATTCTATAATTAGGGGGACAGATAGTATCCTATGCAAGCTGGATCGGGAGTCCCACATGGTGTGTTGCCTGCCCGGTCCCAGGGTGCGGGACATCTCTGACCGGGTTGAAAGGATATTAGAGCGGGAGGGGGAGGATCCAGTTGTTGTGTTCCACGTTGGGACTAACGACATGGGCAAAGCTAGGGTAGAGGACCAGTTCAGGGATTATGAAACACGAGGAAAGAAATTGAAGTACAGGTCCTCAAGGGTCATAATCTCCGGATTACTGCCCAAGCCACGTGCCAATTGGAGTAGGGATAAGAAAGTTAGGAAAGTAAACACGTTGCTAAGGGATTGGTGTGGGAAAGAGGGATTCCACTTCATGGGGCATTGGCATCAGTTTTGGAGCCGGGGGGATCTGTACCGATGGGACGGTCTCCACCTGAACCGATCTGGAACCAGTGTTCTAGCGAAAAAGATAAATAGGGTGGTCAGTAGGACTTTAAACTAGTGAGTCGGGGGGAAGGGAAAGTGAAAGAGACAGGGAGTATGGAGTTAAATGGAAAGATAAGCAACAGGATAGCATGTGTACAGGTGGATTTAAGCTCGATACAGCAAAAAGGAAGGATAGCTTAAGACACCTTGGGATTTGCAACCTCTCTAATAATGATAAGAAAGTTAGCATTAAGATACTTTATCTAAATGCTCGTAGTATTCGCAACAAAGTAGATGAATTAACAGCGCAAATCCTCTTGAATGATTATGACGTAGTAGGCATCACAGAGACATAGTTGCAGGGAAAATTGTTTGGAAGCAGAGCCTAGCGGGGAAGACAGTAGAGCAACAATGGCAGGAGTTTCTGGGTGTAATTGAGGACACAGTACAGAGGTTCATCCCAAAGAAAAGAAAGATTATCCGGGGTGGAATTAGACAGCCATGGCTGACAAAGGGAGTCAGGAAATGTATCAAAGAAAAAGAGACAGACTATAAAGTGGCCAAGAGCACTGGGAAATCAGAAGATTGGGAAGGCTACAAAAACAAACAGAGGATAACAAAGAGAGCAATAAGGAGGGAGAGGATCAAATATGAAGGTAGGTTGGCTAGTAAAATTAGAAATGATAGTCAAAGCTTCTTTCAATACATAAGAAACAAACGAGAGGCAAAAGTAGATATTGGGCCGCTCCAAATTGATGCTGGAAGGCTAGTGATGGGAGATAACGAAATAGCTGAAGAACTCAATAAGTACTTTGTGTCAGTCTTCACAGTGGAAGACATGAGTAGTATGCCAACAATTAGGGAGAGTCAGCGGGCAGAGTTGAGTACGGTAGGCATTACAAAAGAGAAAGTGCTAGAAAAGCTAAAAGGTCTAAAAATTGATAAATCTCCTGACCCCGATGGGCTACATCCTAGAGTTCTGAGGGAGGTGGCTGAGGAAATAGCAGAGGCTTTGGTTGTGATCTTTCAAAAGTCACTGGAGTCTGGGAAAGTCCCAGATGATTGGAAAATTGCTGTTGTAACTCCCTTGTTTAAGAAAGGATCTAGGCAAAAGATGGAAAATTATAGGCCAATTAGCTTAACCTCGGTAGTTGGTAAAATTCTAGAATCCATTGTCAAGGATGAGATTTCTAAATTCCTGGAAGTGCAGGGTCAGATTAAAACAAGTCAGCATGGATTTAGTCAGGGGAGGTCGTGCCTGACAAACCTGTTAGAATTCTTTGAAGAGGTAACAAGTATGTTAGACCAGGGAAACCCAGTAGATGTTATCCATCTAGACTTCCAAAAGGCCTTTGATACGGTGCCTCACGGGAGACTGCTGAGCAAGGTGAGGGCCCATGGTGTTCGAGGTGAGCTACTGGCTTGGATTGAGGATTGGCTGTCTGACAGAAGGCAAAGAGTTGGGATAAAAGGCTCTTTTTCGGAATGGCAATCGGTGACAAGTGGCGTCCCGCAGGGTTCAGTGTTGGGGCCGCAGCTGTTCACCTTGTATATTAATGATCTGGATGAAGGGACAGTGGGCATTTTGGCAAAGTTTGCCGATGATATGAAGATAGGTGGACAGGCAGGTAGTACTGAGGAGGTGGGGAAGCTGCAGAAAGATTTAGACAGTTTAGGAGAGTGGTCCAGGAAATGGCTGATGAAATTCAATGTGAGCAAATGTGAGGTTTTGCACTTTGGAAAAAAGAATACAGGCATGGACTATTTTCTAAATGGTGAGAAAATTCGCAAATCAGAAGTGCAAAGGGATCTGGGAGTGTTGGTCCAGGATTCTCCAAAGGTTAACTTGCAGGTAGAGTCCGTAATTAAGAAAGCGAATGTAATGTTGTCGTTTATCTCAAGAGGGTTGGAATATAAAAGCAGCGATGTGCTTCTGAGGCTTTATAAGGCTCTAGTTATGCCCCATTTAGAATACTGTGTCCAATTTTGGGCCCCACTCCTCAGGAAGGCCATACTGGCCCTGGAGCCTGTCCAGCGGAGATTCACACAGATGATCCCTGGAATGGTAGGTTTAACATATGATGAACGGCTAAGGATCCTGGGATTGCACTCATTAGATTTTAGAAGGTTGAGGGGAGATCTAATAGAAACTTACAAGATAATGTATGGTTTAGAAGGGGTGGATGCTAGGAAGTTGTTTCCGTTAGGCGGGGAGACTAGGACCTGTGAGCACAGCCTTAAAATTAGAGGGGGTAAATTTAAAACTGAAATGAGATGACATTTCTTCAGCCAGAGAGTGGTGGGCTTGTGGAATTCATTGCCGCAGAGCGCAGTGGAAGCCGGGACATTGGATGCCTTCAAGGCAGAGATCGACAAATTCTTGATCTCAAAAGGAATCAAGGGCTGCGGGGGGAGTGCAGGGAAGTGGTGTTGAAATGCCCATCAGCCATGATTTAAATGGCGGAGTGGACTTGATGGGCCGAAAGGCCTTACTTCCACTCCTATGTCTTATGGTCTTATGGTCTAATTTGAATGTATATTCATAAATCCTGATCAACAGTAAATGAAGTGGTCTTCAATCTTATTATATACACTGTAATGTTGCTACATGCAAATTGATTTCCATGTTCACCTGCTCAATAATAGCGACTACAGTTCAAACTTAACTAATTAGCTGTATGATGCTTTAAATGATCCTGATGATGTGGTAACAATTTAGACTTAAAAAGCTCCTTTATTAATGTAATAAAGTGTTCCAAACCAAAGAAGCAGACATTAGGACAGGTGATCAAAAGAATGGTCAAAAAGACATAGTTGTAAGGAACATCATAAGGGGAGATAGCTAGTGATGCGGAAGATATTAAGGAAAGAATTCCAGAACTTAAGGCCTGGGCAGTGGAAGGAATGTTGGAAATCAGAGATTCATGAGAAGCTAGTTAGAACTGTGGGATTTTAACAGATTTCTTAGATATTGTGAAGCTGGAAGCTGTTACAGATATTGAGGTGAAGAAAGGAGACCATGTGGGGATTTGAACATGAAGACTGATATTTTCAAAATGAAATATTGACAAACCTGGAGCTAAAGTAATGTTAGTGATCACAGGGCTGAAGTTTGAATGGGACTTGGTAAAAATGTTTTTACTCACTCATGGGATGTGGGCATCACTGACAGGCCAGTATTTATTGTCCTTCCCTAAATGCCCTTGAGAAGGGGTGGTGACCTGCCTTATCAAACTGCTGCAGCCCATGTGCTGTAGATAAACCCACAATACTCTGAGGAAGGGAATTTCAAGATTTTTACCCAGCCACAGTGAAGGAATGATGATATATTTTCAAGTCACAATGGCGATTCATAGATGCCCAGTCTTGCGTTGCAAGGTCTGTTCGATGTTCACCATTCAGCACGGTGATAGTGCCACATAACACAGTGGAGAGTTTTCTCGATGTGAAGGTGGGACTTGTCTCCACAAGAACTCTGTGGTGGTCACTCTTAGTGATACTGCCATGGACAGATGCATCTGCGGCCATTAGATTGGTGAGAATGAGGTCAAGTGTGTATTTTCTCTTTTTAATGTTTCCCTCACCATCTTTGCCTAGTAGCTCTGTCCTTCAGAACCTGACCAGCTCGTTCAGTAGTGCTGCTGCCGAGCCACTCTTGATGGTGGACATTGAAGTCTCCTACACAGAGTACATTTTGCACTCTTGTTACCCTCAGTGTTTCTTCCAAGTGTTGCCCAACATGGAGGAGCACTAATTCATCTGCGAAGGAAGGACAATACATGGCAATCAGCAGGATGTTTCCTTGCCCATATTTAACCTTAAGCCGTGAAACTTCATGGGGTCCAGAGTCAATGTTGAGACTTCCAGGGCAACTTCCTCCCAACAGTATAATGCTTTCCTGCCACCTCTGCTGGATCTATCCCGCGGTGTGACAGAATGTATCTAGGGGGCGGTGATGATGGTGTCAGGCACAGTGTCTGTCTGGTATGAGTTTGTGAGTATGACTATGTCAGGCTATTGCTTGACTAGTCTGTGAGATAATTTTGGAACCAGCCCCCAGATGTTAGTAAGGAGGACTTTGCAGGTTTGGAAAGGCTGTTTTTGATATTGTCTTTTCCAGTGCAGGTAGCAGATTTATTTTTCCCTAAAGGTAAAGCAATATATAAATGGAAGTTTCTTCACTTAGGGTGTTGCTTGTTAAAAATGCTCTGTAGAATACTCATTTAAGTTAGCACGGGCCATAGGAGATATTTTCTTGGTGTAGAGATATCTAAAACTACATGCCATCAATATAAAATCATCACTCATATGTAGAATTGAGAATTCAGTCAAAGTCTCTTTCTTCACAAACAGTGAGAATGTGACAGTTGCTATCACAGAAGTAAGCCTTTCAGCCCATCATGTCTGCGCTGACTCTCCAAATGAGTCATTCCCACGTCCTTCGTATAACCTTGCACCGACTTCCTTTTTAAACAATAATCTTGAGTCCCTAATAAATGTTTCAGTTGAATGTGCCTGCACACTTTCAGGCACTGTATTCCAGATATGAACCACGTGTAAAGTCATACATCACAGAAACAGACCGTTTGGCCCATGTCGTCCATACTGGCTGCATGAAGAAGTTATTTGCTGCTGAACAAGGGTCACTGAACCCAAAATGTGAAATCTGCTTTCTTATCACAGATAGTGACAGATCTGCTGAGTATTCCCAGCAATTTCTGTTTTTGTTATTTTCCTGTGTTGCCTTTGCTTCATTTCCCAATTACTTTAAATCTCTGCTCTCTCATTCTCAATTGTTTAAAGAAGGGGGGATTAGAGTCATCCAGCATGGAAACAGGCCCTTCGGCCCAAACTGGTCTATGCTGACCACAGTGCCCACTCAGCTAGTTCCAATTGTCCACATTTGGTCCATATCCCTCCAAACCCTTCTCATCCGTGTACCTACTTAAAGGATTGCTTTCTTCCCACTTACTATGGCCAGACCTCTCACAATTTTGAAAAAGCCGTATGATACGTGAGAACAGTTAAAGCAAAGAGCATGTACGCAGAAGCTAGATCAATGAACGAGACAGAAGTGAATAGAGGGATATGCTGCGAGGCTAAGTAAGATACTCATTTGGTGAGCTGGCACAGACATGATGGGCCAATTGCCCTCCCTCAGTGCTCTAACAATTCTGATCTTGAAGCAGAACGGGATGAGGGCAAAAAAAAATTCCTCTTATGTTCAGAAACGTGCGGCACAATGGCATCACACTTGTTCCTGAGTCACAAGCTCAAGCCCCACTGCAAGACTTAAGTGCAAAAACCAACGTTGCTGTTCAGTGCAGGCTATTAGGAGTGCTGCACATTTGGAGGCACAGTGTCTTGGGTGAGACATTGAAACATAGTCCTGTCTGCCCACAATCACAGCATTTTTAACTACAGCAGGAGTTATCTATTGTGAAGTGACCAGTGTTTATCCCCAAGTCTTCTTCTCTCATATAAAGAGATTTTTTGAGTATTATATATTGTGGAAGCTTTGTGGGTACAGTTGTTTGTTGTTTTGCCTGCTTTTCAACACTGACTACGTTTCCAAAACTACTACTGAGTCTGAACTCCTTTGGGCAGAAACGCAAGTGTTTCTTCATGTAATTCATTACGTTAAGTGTTTTAAAGTGTCTGAATACACAATAAAGACCCCTTTACAGATGCACATTTTCTTGCTTATTTGATAAGACCTAAGTAACAATACGAGATTGTAAGGACCCTAGTTCTGACGAGGAAAGGGAAACACTCTGAGCCTCCCACTAGACAGAACAACAAACTCCCAATTCCGCTCTTGGCTCAATAGAACTCAATACAGCCCAATCCTGAGACACACAGATTCAAAAGCAGCCAATGAAAGCAGCTGTCAATTTTTCCCCGGACCACCTACCTCCTTATGGATAATTAATAAGGGAACGTCCATCAGTAACAGTCCAATCAAATCCAGGGGCAACCCCTAAGACCACGCCTCATTGAGTGACGGCACCAGGCATCTTGTACAATGACAACTGACTGTGAGGCCTTTGATTCCGCAGCCAATCAGAAACCAACATCAGCCAATGGCTGGCTAGCCAATTGGAAGCCCCCTTCGACCAAACAAGGGCAGAAGATCAACCAATCAGAGATGGAACCAATCAGACTCGAAACAGAAGTAGCCAATCGGAGACTATCACTAGCCTCATAGACAAGCATTGGCCAATCAGAGGCAGCCCTCGACCTCTGGCTCACCAGGTATTGATTTGGCACCTGAAGGACCCCGTTTGGCGGTGACCAAAAACTTGCCTCGATTTTATTTTTAAATTGAAAACGAAAATAAAATTAGAGCAGAAAATCAGTGTGAGAAGAAGATTGGAGCTAAGAATTAAAACCCGAATTTAAAAGTAGAGAAGCGGAGAGTGAGGAAGGAAGAAGTGGAGGATAAGTTTAAAATAAAAATACAGAGGGAAATGGAAAAAAAACCTGTGAACTGGGAGGGGAATATTTTTCTGTCCCACCTGAAGAGGTGTTTTGGTTGAAAGTTTGAGAATGTGATTGTGGTATTTCTGGTCAGGAGTGTGTGGGAACAGCTGTTGTTGTTGACCTCCCTTCAGTCATGTTAGCCCCTGATGTGATGGCGAGGAAACCCCGTTAGGCAGGCGCTCTTCATGACGGTGAGTTCCTTTCGAGTATTACAAATTTCTCTTAAATGTCTTAGCCCTTATTTTCTCTCTCCCCCTCCCCTTCAAATCCCCCTCCTCCTTCGTTACCATAGAGGGAGAGAGAGAGAGAAAGAAAAAGGGGGAGGGGAAACGACAACAATCTTTGAAAAAAAATACCCATTATCCTTTTTTAAAAAAAGAAACACCCCCTCCCTCCTCCTTTACCCTCAAACCACCGTATTATTTTCATTTTATTGGCGAGAACGTTGCAGCAGTGTATGGTACAAACCCCGGGCAGCCTCCTGATGTGTTTCTCTCCCAGCTCAGGCTGCAGCTACATTGTATCGCTTTTTCCCCTTTTTGATACATGCGGATGGAACGTTGATACATGTCTTCGCGTTCCATTTCCCAATGTTGATCAATCTCAATGTTGCACCAATTACCCCCGCCCCTTCCCCACTCTCCACTCCACTTCACTTCTTCAGCTCCGATCCCCTCTCCTTCTCTCTTCTCTTCTTCCCTCCCCCCGCCCCCCCCATGCCCACTCCTCCAGCTCCTCTCCACTCCCGATCCACTCCCTTTCTGCACCCCCCCCCCGCGCCGCTTCCATTCCTCCTCATCTAGCTCTCCTCCCCTACAGTGTTGCTTTACACCTCACCTCACCCCACCCCCTGCCCCATGACTTGCCCCTTTTTTTTATCCCCCAACTTTCCTTTACTCCCCCACACTGCCCCTTGCCCCCTTCCCTCTTCACTGTCGGTTGCCCCCTCCAACCCCCTCCCTCCCCCCCCCACCCACTGTTGCTTGGCTGCTCCCAACCCCCCCCCCCCCCCCCCCGGACTCTGCCACCATCACTCATCCCCTTCCACACTCGCACGCGCACGCCCCCGCCTTCGGTGATCCCCTTCTGCACCCCTGGGCCATCACTCGCACCCCTCCCACAATCACTCGCCCCCTTCTGCACTCGCCCCCTTTTGCCCCCATCCACCATTGCTGTCTCTCACCCCCTTCTGCAACCTCCCCCACCGCTGCTTGCCCCCTGCCGCCGTGCCCCCCCATGTCACTTGCCCCCTTCCGTGCCCCCGCACTCACTGTCGCTCTCCTCCCTCTGCGCCCCCTGCCCTATCTGTCCCCATTCCGCCTTCTGCCCTCTCCACTGTCCCTTGCCCCCTTCGCCCTTCCCCCAACCGCCCTTCTCCTGCCCAAAAACTCCATGCCCCCTTCACCCTTCCACCACCTCCCACTGTCCCTGTGCCCCCTTCGCCTCCCTCCGACGTCTCTTGCACGCTTCCAAATCCCCCGCCCTACCATCCTTCCTCCCTCCCCCATCAGTTC
This sequence comes from Stegostoma tigrinum, assembly GCF_030684315.1. Taxonomy (NCBI): domain Eukaryota; kingdom Metazoa; phylum Chordata; class Chondrichthyes; order Orectolobiformes; family Stegostomatidae; genus Stegostoma; species Stegostoma tigrinum. Next base: position 18,897,796 of record NC_081392.1, on the reverse strand, counting down.
TTTCCCCTCCTCATTTCACTGCCACACCCCCATTCTCCTTTCTGCAGTCGCTCACCTCTCTGGTAGCTCACACACTCCTTGCTGCATGCCCACCACCCTTCCTATGTTGAAGGTTAACTAAGGATGCTACTAGCTTGCCTTGGTGTTTTTGATCCCATTTGTTTCCAGGTCACTTGCATGTTGACATAAAATTGCAACACATCATTTTAAATAAAGCTGCTAGTAGCCGTGTTTCATTTGTATGTGTTTTGTGCAATACGGTGTCTTAATAGTTGTGTTTCATTAGTGTTGTAGCTATTGTCACCTCAGTTTTTGACATTGCAATCTTCATTCGGATTCGGATCCAGATCCCTCCCCACCTTTTATCTGAATTAGATATTTACGATCTGTACTCTCTCCTACTGTTCCCTGCCCTGGATTTCTTAAGTGTATTTTTTTTCACTCCTTGATCACAGCATGATGTTGCTGAAATTTCAGTGCTTCAGTTAGTTTTTGAAAAAAAAACCATCGATGGTTTAATGTCCCGAGAGGCAGAAACGAACGTTTCCCTTTCCTGTCCACTTCTACTTGGCTTTAACTTTCAGCTTTTACTGAGGTCTGCTGTGGTGGGTTGAATGTAACCTTCTTGGAGGTTATAACCTTATTCTGCCACTGTTGACATATTGAAATCAGCTTTGGTTTGTAGTTGAATCATTCGGTCACTTCTTGGTTATTTTTCATGGCTTGACACTCTCAGTTCTAATGTGGGACGACTTCCTTCCCTGTCTGTGAATAGCGGAAGGGGAGCAGTTTTGAGATGTTATGTTCTTTTATTAACAAGATTGTATGAATTTTCTTTTCAATTGCATTATTCCATTTCTTCCTGGGGAGTATGCTGCCTTCTCTTTCCTAAGTCCTAAGTCCTCATTCCTAACTTTCAGGCTTTGTAGCAAATGCTTGCTGCATTTCTTGGGCCTTTTATAGCTTCTCTTATCTGGGGTCAAGGATTAACTTTGCAATGTGTTTTGTCTGTTTGCAAGTTTCTTGTGTTTTCTTCTCTCTTACACCTCATTAATTTCAAGCAAATGATGCTTTTTGAACTGTAAATACTGTGCAACACTATCTAATTACAGGTGATTGTGTAGAAATCATAACTTAAAGGAAAGAAAGCAGAGAAAGAACTGCATTGACACTTTGATTGGAAAGATAAGATGTTTGGTCGCTGCAGCTGTGGGCACATTTTAAATGGAAGCAAAGTACTGTGATAGTTGGACTTCTGCCATCCAAATAGTCATGTCAGTCTTGAGCTGTTAACTCTGTTCCTCTCCCCACAGATGCTGCCAGACCTGCTGAGTTTCTCCAGCATTATCTATTTTTATTTCATTATTATGGGTCTTGGGGACTGAAGTTCTGAATCCCTGTAATGTTTGCACTAGGATTGTGATTTGTTTGCCCTGTTGAAGTTTGGTAACCTGTTTCCAGTTTGTTGGTATTGTTATGTAATCAGTAAGTTAGCAATTACTTCCACTGGCCCCCTTGGTCACAATTGTTAGTCATCCCTGTAGTTTACAGTGAGGTTAATATGAATGATTTGAATTCTCTTTAGCATCTAGATAATGGTTTTTCAGTTTATTGTTTACTTTTGCAACATTTGTTGAATGTTTCAAAGCTCTCTTTTAGCAAATGACAGTTGCATTTAAAATTATTTTAATATCATAAACAGAAGGCATTTTAATATGTAGCTTTTTGTTTTTAAGATTTATAATCTGATTATTTTTGCCTACCTGCAATTTGCAGACAGGCATAGGTTAAGGAAACCAGATTTACGCAAATATTGAAAATGCAGTAATGACAAAATGCTGCCATATACAGTCAGTGCATCAGTGAGCACATGAGAAAGAGACTGTGTGGCAATTCGTGCTGGAATATGCTCCTAAACTCTGCACCTGATTAAGATACCAGGAGATGGGCAACAGTAGTGGAACCTGTACCATATCGGGAGAGGGGAGAAAAATCCTCAAACATGGCTGGGAGTAGTACCGTTGCTGCCCAGTCAGAAAATCCAAGTTTATATCCAAACCTGGGGTCTCTGGCACGCAATTTATCATCAGTGTTGGGGCAGGGGTCAGGGTGGAGGGGGCTGCTTGTTGCATTGTCAAAAGAATCATGTTTCGGGTGAGAAATTAAACTGAGGCATTTGTCTGCCTTTTTGGGCACAAGTAAGAGATCCTCACGCTGACTATTTAGAGGGAGATCAAGGAAATGCTCTCCTTCCCCATTAAACCTCCTCCTCTTGCCTTAAATCTGTGTTCCCAATCATTGAGCTCTCCGTTTAAGGAGAAAAATTCCTTCATATCTATCTTTTCTATGCTCCTTGATTTTAGACACTTCAGTCATAGTCCCTGTCCTGATATTCATCCTCTTCGTTCCAAGAAAAACAGTCCCAGTCTATCCAGTCTCTATGACTAAAACTCCCCAGCTTAAACAACATTCCAGTAAATCTACTGCAGTGCATTAGCATCCCTCCTATAACGTGGATGTACACCACTTCTCTAGCTGTAGCCTAAACTAATTTTTATAGACAGTTCAAGCGTAAGCTCCCTGGTCGTAAACTCTGCTTCAGCTAATAAAGGCAAGTGTTTCTTAATGCCACCTTAACCACTTTCTGTATAACCTGATACCTTAAAGGGTTGATGTGCCCATCTATGCAGTCCGTAGTGTTTGCAGGTTCTTATTGTTGACCATATTTTCATTGTCACCTTTGCCCTTCCCAAGTGCATCACCCCAAATTTATCCAAGATTAAATCCCATTTGCCACTGATGGGCCTGTCCATATCGTCTTGTAATCTAACTCTATGCTCCTCACTGTTTACCACCTCATTGGTTTTCGGATCATCTGCAAGCTTGATCAATCCTCCCTATATTCAAGCCTGAATCATTTATATCTACCCCCATCAGCAAGGGTGCCAACGCTGATCTCTGCAGAATCCCACTGGACTCAGGCTTCCAGTCTCTCAAACCCCAGTTGACCATCACTGTCAGCTTCCTGCCACTCAGCCAATTGTGGATCCAATTAGCCGAATTTAGTTGGATCCCATGGGCTCTTCCTTTCAATATCGGTCTGCCACGTGGAATCTTATCTAAAGCCTTTCTCAAGTCCAAGTACACTACATCAAATGCATTGCCCTCATCCTGGTGCCTGGTCACCTGTACAAAAAAATCCAGCCAAGTCAGTCAGATATGACCTTCCCTTAATAAAACCATGCTAACTGTTCTCAATGAATCCCTGTCACTCTGAGCAGTGATTAGTTCTGTACGACAGAATTGCCTCTCAAAGCTTCCTCACCACTGAGGTTGGACCGACTAGCCTGTAGTTTCCTGATTTTATCGCTCTCTTCTTGTATAACAGTGTATTGGATGTCCTCCAGTCCTCTAGGACCTCTCTTGTGGCCAGAGAGGAATTGAAAATTAATGCCAGTGGCCCTGTTATTTCCTCCCTTGTCTCACTCAAAAGCCTAGGATGCACTTCATCTGGTTCTTTTAAGCCTGCCGGACCACTTAGAACCTCCTGTCTATGATTTTTTTTAAAAATTATATCGCAGACCTTCTCCCTGTGTGCCTATATCGTCCTTTCATTTGTGAACATCAATGCAGTATTTATTTAGAACCCTACCTACCTCCTCCAGCTCCCACGCAGAGATTATCATTGTGATCCTTAATGACTCCTGTGCCTTCTTTTTTATCTTTTAATGTGCTTGCAGAATAACTTGGGAGTTTCCTCTGTTTTACTCACCATTATCCTTTCATGCCCCTTTTGGTTCTCCTAATTTCCTTTTTTAAGCTTCCCTTTCACATTCTATACGCCTCTAGAGCTTTTGCTGTTTTGACCCTTGGAATATGCTACAAGCCAACATAGAACATTACAACGCAGTACAGGCACTTTGGCCCTCGATGGTTTCACAGGTTGGCGTAACAATCTGAAGCCCATTTAACCTACACTAATCCATTATCATCCATATGTTTATCCAATAACCATTTAAATGCCCTTAAAGTTGACAAGTCTACTATTGTTGTAGACAGGGCATTCCACACCCTTAGAGTAAAGAAACTACCTCTGACTTCTGTCCTATACCTATCACCCCTCAATTTAAAGCTATGTCCCCTCCTGCTGGCCATCACCATCCGAGGGAAAAAGGCTCTCACCCTACATACTATCTAATCCTCTGATCGTCTTGTATGTCTCAATTAAGTCACCTCTCATCCTTCCTTCTTCTCTCTAACGCAAACAGCCTCAAGCCCCTCAGCCTTTCCTCATAAGACCTTACCTCCATACCAGGCAATATCCTGGTACATCTCCTCTGCACCCTTTCCAATGCTTCCACATCCTTCCTTTAATGCGGGGACCAGAACTGTACGCAATACTCCAAGTGCGGCCGCACCAGAGTTGTGTACAGCTGCAACATGGCTTCATGGCTCCGAAACTCAATCCCTCTACCAATAAAACATGCTGTACATTCCTCAATATCTAGGAGTTGCTAGATTTGCTGGTCCCACCCTTTATCTTTATTGGAAACTGTTGGCCCATCACTTGCCCTATTTTCTCCTTGAATGCTTCCCACTGTTCTTGTACAGATTTACCTAAAAGTGTCTGTTCAGAGTCTACTGTGGCCAAACCATATTAAGTTGCTAACTGGATACAAAATTGGCTTAACAGTAGGAGACAGAGGGTGATGGTAGAAGGTTGTTCTTTCAAACTGGAGACCTATGATCATCGATGTTCCATAGGTATCAGGACTGGTCCCACTTTTTATTTGTCACTTTTATATAAACAATTTGGATGAGAACCTGGTTAATAAGTTTGCAGATGGCACCAGAATTGGTGTATAGTAGACAGTGAAGAAGGTTATTTAAGATTACAAAGAAATCTTGATCAATTGGATCAAGGAGTGGCAGTTGGAATTTAATTTGGATAAAAGTGAGATTACGCTTTGGTAAGAGAAACAAGGGCAGGACTTAGATGATTAATGGTAGGGCCCTAGGTAGCTTTGTAGAACGTAGACACCGAGCAGTTCAGGTACATAATTCTTTGAAATTTGCATCGCAGGTAGACAGGATGGTTCAGAAGGTGTTTAGCACACTTGCCTTCATTGCTCAGAGTTTTGAGTATAGGAGTTGGGAGACATGTTGAAGTTGTACAAGATGTTGGTGAGGCCTCTTCTGGAGTACTGAGTGCAGTTCTGGTCCTCCTGTTACAGGAAGGGTATTATTTAACTGGAGAGGGTTCAGAAGACATTTACCAGCGTAATATTGCTGGGATTGCAAGGTTTGAGTTAGAGAGACAAGCTGAGAATTATTTTCACTGGAGCATCGGTTGACAAAATCAGGAGGATCATTGATGAATTGAATAGAAAAGATCTTTTCCCTAAAGTGGGCAGTTCAAAACTAGTGGTTGTATTTTTAAGGTGAGAGGAGAAAGATTTTAAAAAGGACATGAGCAACTTTTAACATGGCAAGTGGGTGGTTTGTGGAATGAGCTGCCAGATGAGTGGAGATACAGTACAAAATGAGTATTCTACATCAGTGTTTATTGTGGGGAAGGGGACGGAAGGTAAAGAACTTGGGGAAATAAATAGTGACATCTTGAAAAATAATAGGAGAGGCGCTGGATGCCTTAACACACATAAAGGTGAATAAATCCCCGGGACCTGATCAGGAGTACCGTACAACTTTGTGGAAAGCTAGGGAAATGATTGCTGGGACTCCTGCTGCAATGTTTTGTTTTATCGATGCCACAGGTAATGTGCCGGAAGACTGGATATTGGCTAATGTGGTGCCACTATTTTAAAAAGGGTAAGGAAAAGCCAGGGAACTATAGACTTGAGTCTGACATCGGTAGTGGGCAAGCGGTTGTACAGGATCCTGAGCGACAGGATTTACATGTGTTTGGAAGGGCAAGGACTGATTAGGATAAAGCTGTGTGGAGATGGAGGAACACAGCAGGCCAGGCAGCGTCAGAGGAGCAGGGAAGTTGACATCTTTGGTTCAGGACCCATCTTCATAAATGTGGGAGGGGAAGGGATCCGTGAAATAAATGGGGAGGCAGCGCTTGCAGGTAGGTAGTAGTGGGGATTGGTCTGTGAGGTGGGAAAGAAGACGGACAGGTCAGGTGAGGCGGGGACGAAGCGGGGAGCTGGTCTTGGGATGAAGTCATGGGTGGGGGACATTTTCAAGCTAGTAAAGTCCACATTGAGATCATTGGGTTGCAGGCTTCCAAGGCAGAATATGAGGTGCTGTTCCTCCAGCTTCTGGGCCACATCGATGTGATACTGGAGGAGGCCCAGGATGGATGTATTGTCCAGGGAGTGGGAGGAGCAGTTGAAGTGGTTTGTGACTGGGAGGTGTTGTCGCTTGTCATGAACCAAGCGTAGGTGTTCCACAATGCGGTCTCTCAGCTTCTGCTTGGTCTCGCCAATGTAGAAGTTAAATATGGATAGTCAGTGTGACTTTGTGGTGGAAAATCATGTATAATTAACTTGATTGAGGTTTTTTTTTGAAGATGTAACAAAGAGGATTGACGTAGGCAGAGCAGTGGACTTCACTAAGATGTTCAACAAGATTCTGCATGGTAGACTGGTTAGCAAGGTCAGATCACGTGGAATATAGCGACACTGACTCATAGGAGACAGAGGGTGCTGGTGGAGGGTTGCTTTCAGGCTCGAGGCCTGCGACTAGTGATATGCCACAAGGATTGGTGCTGGGTCCATTGTTTTTTATTACCGATGTAAATGATTAGTAAGTTTGCAAATGACACTAAATTGGTGGTGAAGTGGACCGTGAAGGAGGTTACTTCAGAGTACAGTGGGATCTTGATCAGATGGGCCAATGGGCTGAGGAGTGGCAGATGGATTTAGATAAATGTGAGGTGCTGCATTTTGGAAAGGCACATCAGGGCAGAACTTCTACACTTAATGGTGAGGTCTGGGGGAGCGTTGCTGAACAAAGAGACCTTGCAGTCCGGGCTCATAGTTCCTTGAAAGTGGAGTCACCGGTAGACAGGATAATGAAGAAAGGGTTTGCTACGCTTGCCTTTATTGGTCAGTGCATTGAATATAGGATTTGGACATCCTGTTGCAGCTGTACAGGACATTGGTTTGGGCCACTTTTAGAATACTGCGTTTGATCCTGGTCTCCCTGCTGTAGGACGGATGTTGTGAAACTTGAAAGGGTTCAGAAAAGATTTACAAGATGTTCCCAGGATCGGAGGGTTTCAGCTATAGGGAGAGGCTAAATAGGCTGGGGCTATTTTCCCTGGAACATCAGAGGCTGAAGGGTGACCTTTATAGAGGTTTATAAAACCATGAGGGGCATGGAGAGTGTGAATAGACAAGGTCTTTCCCCAGAAGAACAGAGTATAAAACTGGAGGGCATAGGTTTAGGGTGAGAGGGGAAAAAATTAAAAGGGGACCTGAGGGGCAACCTTTTCATGCAGAGGGTGGTGCGTGTGTGGAATGAGCTGCCAGAGGAAGTGGAGGGGGCTGGTACAGTTACAACATTGAACAGACATCTGGATGGGGACATGGATAGGAAGGGGCTAGAGGGATGTGGGCCAAATGCTGCAAGATGAGACAGAATTAATTTAGAATATCTGGTTGGCTGGATGAGTTGGACCAAAAGGTCTGTTTCCATGCTTTACAGGTCCATGACTGTGAGTGGTGGATGTAGGTACAGTTACAACCTTTTTAAAAAGACTTTTGAATGTGTACTTGAATAGGAAAGATTTGAAGTGATATGGGCCAAATGCAGGCAGGTGGGACTAGTTTAGTTTGAGAATGTGGCCGCTGTGGACTAGTTAAATCAGTCTGTTCCCATGCTGTATGACTGAGTCTACATCTGATCGTATTAACAGACATAAATATTAGCACTTGGAGCAGGAATGGAGTGTTCAGTTCCTTGAGAATGCTGATTCTTTGACTTCAACTCCATCTTCTAGTTCATCATCCCTTTATTTCTATTGGAGCGCAAAGATCTGACCGTCTCGGCCCTTGAATATTCAAGATTTCTGCGTTTTGTGTTTTAGCAGTCTGGTAGAAAATTCCAAATGTTCCCAACCCTGTGGTGTGAATAAATCTTTCTCCTTCTGAATGGCTGGCCCCTTATCCTGAGAATGTGAATCCTAGTTCGACAGTGATGGGTAAGGGGAGGCAACCTGTTAGCATCTGCCCTATAGAACCTTCTCAAAATCTTAACTTCTAGTGGGAAGTGTCGGCTGTAATGTGCCTTCTGATATCCTGAGGTTCTGAAAGGTGCTATAGAAATCCAAGTCTTTCATTGAGATGAAAGTGAGACTGTTGATGTTACTCCTGAACTTTCTCAGTAAATGTGTGCCAACTATTTGTAGGTCTGTAAGGTGGCTTGAGTTTCATGTTCCTTCCTGCCACCCACCCTTAGTGTTACTTGGCTATACTGCTCAATGCTTTTTGTTTTGAAACAGCTGAGGCAAATATCAAGGGAAAGCTCTGAGAAAGAATGGAAGAAAATTGCTGATATGGTTGAGATAATGAGGTGGAAAGAAGCTTGTGGGGAGCACAAGTACGCTGGCATGTACCAGAGGCTTGTTTCTGTGCTGCAGTGTCTGTATGATTCTATGTGGATTCCAATCCATTCCATTTTTTTTAAATTGAGAAAGGAGATGTAAGTGTTGAACCTCAATGGTTAGTAAAGTTTTGATACTTGTGGATGATTTTCTGCACATGTGGAGGCTATTCACTGCCAGATATCATCAGAAGTGAGTACTTCAAGGCGGTAGGTGAGAAGGATAACCAATGTTGACCCAGACCCTCTGACTTCTTGCAGACCCACTGCTCAGCAGTTCATCATCTCCCAGTGCCTTCCACACTTAAAATGATGGAAAGCAAAATGCATCTGAGCATAATTTGTATTCAGTACAATGCCTTGTCCAAACTTAATTTCTTGCGTGCCCGATATGTTCTCTTACTCCAGTCAGAATCTTATTTGCAAGCATCAGAAAAGTGCTGAGAGTTTCATCTCCTATTCTATTTTTGCCAGCAGTTGACTTAAAACAATCTGCGTTGACGTGATAAATATTGCAATTTCTCTTTTGGAATGTACCTATCTGCACAGATTCCGGAAAGAAAGGCAAGGATCCACTTTGTTAGGCCATCCTGATAAAACAAATGAGTTTCTAAAGGTACCTGAACAGGTATGAATAGCATGTCACATGTGGAGGAAATTCAGTTTGTGCCAGGGTGTAAGTGTGCTGATAAACTATATCAGTAACAATCAGTGCAGTAGATCAGTGGATTCCCAAGTGCTCAATGATAACAAGTGAAAACATAGATATTGCAATGAAATGGAGTCTCCTACTAGAGCAAAATTTAAAAACTGAAAGAACTGCAGATGCTGTAAATCTGGAATAAGAATGGAAATTGCTGCAAAAGCTCAGCAGGTCTGGCAACATCTGTGAAGAGAAATCAGTTAACGTTTTGAGTCTGGTGACCCTTCCTCAAGTCCAGGAACGGTCACTGGATCTGAACTATTAACTCTGATTTCTCTTCACAGATGCTGCCAGACTTGCTGAGCTTTTGCAGCAACTTCTATTCTTTTGCTTCCTGTAATACAGTTGGGGGTCAGCTTGGAAGCTGTGTGGTTAATTGTTGATAGTGTTGGGTTGTGATTTGGGTCTGTGTGTCCAATGCATACAATTGGTGACATTGAACACAGCCACAAATCCCAAACCGGGTTTTAAAAAAAAACCAAAAGAACTGCGGATGCTGAAAATCAGGAACAAAAACAGAAATTGCTGGACAAGCTCGGCAGATCTGGCAGTACCTGTGAAGAGAAATCAGTTTCGGGTCCGGAGACTCTTCCTTAGTTCTGATTTCTCCTCCTCACGGATGCTGCCAGACCTTCTGTGCTTTTCCATAACAGATGGGTAGCCACTTTGTTAGATCATTAGTTCTTAGATGCAAGACTTAGTTTGAGTAGAGAACCCAATAGTTCCCCATTCTTACCAGCCCACAATTGTGGGTCTTGTGCATGTGGTGAAGGTATGATCCCTGTAGTGTGGGTGGGGAATTCAGTATTACTAACCGAGCAACAATGAAGGAATAGTGATACATGTCCAAGTCAGGAAGGTGTATGACTTGCAGGTAACGTTTGTACATGACAAGATTTGATAGGAGCAAGACTGTATGCGCTCATGAAAGGATTAGGAATAAGAGGACATTAATTTTTTTAAAGTAATTGGTAAAAGAAACAAACAAACCTAGAATAGCTTTTCCAAGTAACGAATGTTAGGATCTGGAATGCACTGTCAGGGATGATAGTGGAGCAGGTTCAGTTGAGGTGTTGAAAAGCGAGAATGTGCAAGGCTCCATGCAGACGTCTGGGAAAAGGTACCACACACCTGCTCTGGCTTTCTGAATTAGAAATGTATAATTGAAGTACAGCCCGCTTCTGTGCTGAAACATGTTGTAATTTTACTGGTTGATCTGTGTTTCCCCAGGGAATGGTGGCAGCAGGGTAACTGGGAAGCTGTTGGTTGACTCCCTTCTTACTCAAGAATGTAAGGTTATTGCGGCTAAGTCAGAAGGTAGAGATAATGGGAACTGCAGATGCGAGACAATCCGAGATAACAGTGCGGAGCTGGATGAACACAGCAGGCCAAGCAGCATCTCGGGAGCACAAAAGCTGACGTTTTGGGCCTAGACCCTTCATCAGAAAAGGGGGATGGGGAGAGGATTCTGAAATAAATAGGGAGAGAGGGGGTGGCAGACCGAAGCCCTCTCCCCATCCCCTTTTTCTGATGAAGGGTCGAGGTCTGAAACGTCAGCTTTTGTGCTCCTGAGATGCTGCTTGGCCTGCTGTGTTCATCCAGCTCCACACTTTGTTATCTTGGATTCTCCGGCGCCTGTATGCCTTCTTTATGCTGCAGTTGTTCAAAACTCTGGTGCAGCTGCACTTGGAGTATTGCGTACAGTTCTGGTCACCGCATTATAAGAAGGATGTGGAAGCTTTGGAAAGGGTGCAGAGGAGATTTACTAGGATGTTGCCTGGTATGGAGGGAAGGTCTTACGAGGAAAGGCTGAGGCACTTGAGGCTATTTTCGTTAGAGAAGAATGAAGGATGAGAGGTGACTTAATTGAGACATATAAAATAATCAGAGGGTTGGATAGGGAGAGCCTTTTTCCTAGGATGGAGCCAGCGAGCATGAGGGGGCATAGCTTTAAATTGAGGGGTGAAAGATATAGGACAGACGTCAGAGGTAGTTTCTTTACTCAGAGTAGTAAGGGAATAGAACGCTTTGCCTGCAACAGTAGTAGATTCGCCAACTTTATGTACATTTAAGTCGTCACTGGATAAGCATATGGACATACACGGAATAGTGTAGGTTAGGTGGGCTTCAGATTGGTATGGCAGGTCGGCACAACATCGAGGGCTGAAGGGCCTGTACTGTGCTGTAATGTTCTGTGTTATCTCTGATCACAATTCTAACATCACTGCGAAGCCTCTTGCATGGATGCCTAATATGAAGAAGTTACCCTCCTCCCTCCAGACAAACCTCAGGGGATCTCTCTCCCACTGCAACTCTCTTATAATCTCTTCGGCCTTGAAACTGCTCGCCTCTGCACCTATCTTCTCCTCTATCCATCTTCGGTCCGCCTCCCCCTCTCTCCCTATTTATTTCAGAACCCTGTCCCCATCCCCCTTTTCTGATGAAGGGTCTAGGCCCGAAACGTCAGCTTTTGTGCTTGTAAGATGCTGCTTGGCCTGCTGTGTTCATCCAGCTTCACACTTTAAGTCAGAAGGAAGAATCGTGGCCACAATCCAATCTGCCACAATCTACTTGAATAGTGGAACAAACCCAATGGGCTAAATTGCCTATTCCTCTTCGTTTGTATGTTGGCATGTTCAGATTGACCCCTTAAAAGTGATTGAAGCTCTCCTTTGGGATTTAGAGCAAATTAATAGAATAAACACAGAATAAACAAAGATTTTTCAGACCACCCAGATTAAACAGTAGTTTCAAAGGCATCGAAACTGGTACAATTAGCGTTTTCTTATATGGGGCAACTCGGTTTGTACAAGGGTGCCACATCAGCCGCAAACAGTGCAGTAGAATAAAAAAAGCCGAAAGAGCTGGAAATCTGAAACAAAAACAGATATTGCTGGGCCTGAAATTTTAATTTTGGTTTCTTGCCACAGGTGCTGTTAGATGTGCTGAGATTTTCCAGCAGTTTCTGTTTTAGTGCAGTAGGCTACATCAGTGGATTTGCAAATGTCCAATAGTGAATGGTAGGGATTAGGTGTGCTTGCACTGTAATAATCTATAATCCCACCTGGGCTCCCCTGTAATGTTCCCAGTAGCTTGCTTCTGAAGGAAGATTTCTTCACGCCAATCTTCACTTTGCAAATGAATCTGCTGCAAGTATACATACCTCTCCAGACTCCCCATAAATTTTGTCAGTAAGTTAGTTCAAAAAAAATCCAATTGATGCTCTCTTAACTGAAGCACATATAAGTATAGTTAACATCCATGTTTCTGTTTCTGCCATTCTACTTCAACCGAGACACAAGAATAATCCCTGTAACGAGTGATTTTAGAGAGTCAGATGGATCTTTGTACAATTGATCAATTAGAAGCTCCTCAGGGAGGTTTCATTCACAGTCAGTTTTTCACGGGGATTCCACGATTCTCCTCCAGTTACAGGGAAAATGTCAGGATACTTGTCACTCCTGGCTGTAATCAACCCATCAGGTCAGTCTGGAATAAGTGATCAGTCCACTATTTAACCATTGGCTGCATATTTCTCAGGATGTTTGGGTGTATTTGGGTGCTGATGGGAGTGCTCAGCGAGGTGGTAAAATGTTTACAATGGCTTCGTTTATATATGATGCCAGCTCCAAAGAGAAGCTGTAATCAACTCTCTTGTGCTGCCCTTTCTTTCATTTCTCTTTGCCCTGCTGAAACTTTTAATAAGCTGTGTGCTCGGTTCTGATATGCTATGAAAGTTCCATTCTCGTCTTATAAGAAAATCGCACAATAGCAGCGCCATTTAAACTAATCGCGTTATAGCCAGTACAAGTAAGGAAAGTTCATGTTCTATAAATAGCAGTCTAAATTCTTCAATTGTGTTAAAGCCAATTTTCATTGAAGAAACACGCATTGTAGCAGAACGGGCTTAATGTGTGACGTAGCCAGCTGCACTGAGATATCTGACTGCTATGCATCATGAAATGTGGGAAGTAGTCCCCTCTCCTTCCTGGCTGAAGGATCCTGGATAGTGTGATCCTGCTATGTCTTGTCTCGTCTCGTCTCGTCTCGTCTCGCCTCGCCCCAGACCCAAATAAGGACTGCAGAAAAATAAGCTAGGTTATCCTGAGATGGTTCATAGTCATACAGCAACCATCTTTCATAATATTGTTAGTTATCCCAGGAGTGTTATCAGACACAATTTAACATTGTGCCATCTTGGGTGATATTATAAAAGTGACCAAAGCATGGTCAAGGAGGTGACTCAGGTTAGCAATGATTATCTTGCTTGCTGTCCAATTCTGGCCTCTTGCACATTTTCAATTTTTCCCCCTCATTATTAACAGCTAAGTCTTTGTGGGACAATTAAAGTCAGGGATGCTGGAGTCCAGAATTAGAGCTGTGCAGGTATTTCAAAACATTGTGGGGCCGTTGAAAGTTATAAAGGTAGCAGGATGCAGGGAAGAATGAGCTACAAAGAGTTTTGAGAACCAGGATAGGAGTTTTCAAAAATACTAGCAGAGAGCAATATTTTTGAATGGGACTTGTTTCAGTTTAGGTCATGGGCAGCACAGTTTCCTAGAAGGTAGTTTCCCAAATTGTACACTAATAGGGCTGGAGTAATCAGCTTTGGGGGCTAAAAAGTCAAGGATGAGTGTTTCAGTAGGTAGTATGTTGAGGCAGATATGTTATGGAAATGCAAATAGATGATCCTAATGGTGGTAAATCTAGATGCACCTGCGAGAAGTGTGTTGATGGTGAAATGAGAGCCCCAGTATATGAATGTGGCGTAGCAGAGGCCCGTGAATCTCGTGGTTACAGAGGAGAGACATGTACTGAGGTTATAGAGGTGTACAGCAGGAAACAGACCCTTCATCCAACTCGTCCATGCTGACCAGACATCCCAGCCTGAACCAGTCCCATTTGCCAGCATTTGGCCCATGTCCCTCTAAACTCTTCCTATTCATGTACCCATCCAGATGCCTTTTAAATGTTGTAACTGTACCAGCCCCCACCACTTCCTCTGGCAGCTCATTCCATACACACAACACCCTCTGTGTGAAAACATTGCCCCTTAGGTCCCCCTTAAATCTTTCCCCTCTCTCTCACCTTTAAACCTATGCCCCTCTAGTTTTGGACTCCCCGACCCTGGGGAGAAGTCCTTGTCTATTCACCCTATCCATGCCCCTCACAATTTTATAAACCTCTGTAATGTCACCCCTTGGCCTCGGACGCTCCAGTTTATTTACAGTGACATGGAAGGAAGACCGGACTGAACCCAAATAGATTTCCACTGAATCAGCAGGCCCTCCAATCATGTGCAAGATTGTTCTCGGATGCAAATACAGTCACGTTTCAGTGTAGATTACTGGTTCTCAAACTGGGATCTGCAGGTTAGAGACTCTCCAAAAGGTCCCCAGGATAAAAGAAAGACAGCTTTGGAGAGTGACATACACAGAAATACTTGTTAATTTTATCGCTAGAATGCTTTTTACATCGAGTTCTTTACATTTTAATCCACAATTCATGATAAACCAGAAAAGGGGGCCCTTCAATTTAAAAATATTTCTGACCCACTGTTGCAGAGTATTGAAGGCTACTGTAGGATAAGAATACCTGATGAGTGGCACAGAACCCTCTCCTGTTTTGAGTCTGGCGGTTAATAGCAGCTTAATTAATATTCTGTCCTCTCATCAGGGCCACCGACAAATTTGAGCAGCTTGTGGCAGAGTTCCCTCTGAGAACTGGAGTGCAGACTCTGCTGAAATAGTATTGTAGTATAGCAGTTGTAAGTTCTCGATGGTCTTGTTTATGCAGAGCCAGGAGACGAGCACAGTCCTTGGGCTTTGTACAGATTTCCTACACTATTTTCAAGATGTCAAAAGCATTGTGCCTTCCCCTTAATTTCACAACCCCACCTCCAAAACCTGGCTGGCTTTTTAAAACAAAAATCTGATTTGTCTCCTCTGACCCCCTTTGTTCTCCACCATTTGTGTAAGAGAGAGATGCAATAAAACTGGTCAGCTGTGATTCTTTTTTCTTTTCCCCCACAACCTGGGTTATCACATTATGATCTGTGTACACTTGGGTCAGATTTTTCCATCCCCCTCTATCCTTCGGTCTCCCACCACCTCCCCCACTAGCTTCAGGCTTCATTTCCCTTCACAGGCTCCTGCACCTCCCTCTCTCAGATGTTTTCCATTTTGTGGCACATTGTTTGTTTTCTTTTCCTGTTTCACTACTTGTTCCTGGTTTGGTTTTCCTTTTAAACGGGTGCATTTCTTGAAGTGTTTGTTCACTTCCTTTAGCTCATGATTTCCACGTAAGTGGGCAGCAGTTGCATTTGCAAGTAACCAGCAGCAGGAGCATTTTGGGGTCCCAGTTCAACCCCTTGCTTTTCCATAGTCCCACGCTCCTGTGTGTGGAGGGAAGTAGGAGCCATGTCTGCGTGGCTCTTATTCCTGGGTGTAATCTAGGCAAGGGCCATTGGTAAGGTCTGGTCCCCATGGGCATCTAACCTGTATAGTTGAGTCCATACTGGGTGAACCTGGACTCTTGACTTCAGTGGGACGGGAGGAGAATGCCGTCAACAACCAAAGCCAGACTTCTTTCATTTTAAGCTTCTGTTTGTCCTCAGTAATCTGTGGTGCTCCTTTTGAACAGGATGCAGATTTATTTTGTATTTTCTGTTGATGCATAATAGACTATCCATCAACCATTCCTTGCCCTACTCCCCTGTCCCCACCATACGCAGCAATTGTTGGGAATGAGAAAAGAAGCCTCGTTTAATTCGTGGCGGGTAGATCAGTGAGTTTCCTTTGTCCTTTCTGCACAATAAATTAAAGTTATACAGAAGATTCGTCTCCCAATATCCCGCCTACCCTTCGCATGCTGAAGTATGACCCACCAACTGACAGAAGCCTGTACATCTCCTTACTAGATCTTTGCAGCAACTTCATACTAGCTATATTCATTCAAGCTCTGTGACCACTTGGGAATAGAAAAACACTGAACATCAAACCTCGTTTAGAGCTTGAGTAACTTGTATGTATTCTGCCTCCCTCGAATCTAACCTATTAGAGTCGTCATGGCTAGACCTTTCTTTTATGCCCTCGCATCTTTAAGAATGGGGGGGGTGATCAAAGGATTCTATTCTGGATCGCAGACAACTCTTTCAAAGTCTGAACTCCAGATGAGATCGGATTCCTCCTTCACTGAAGGGGGCAGCTGAGATTTTTCACCTGAGCCTTGGTCATTCCCGAGGAGCAGGTTCTTTATACGCCAGCAAAACTGTAATTTCAGCCAGGTTTCTGTACAATGCACAGCTCATTGCAGTTCGCAGCAGTAGAGCTGGAGATGGAGGTAATACTTATTTTCCTTGTTGTGATTTTGTTTTTGCTGTTGTCAGTTCTGACTTACAAAACTTTTTATTTTGGTTAAAGTCAAATCACAGAATGTGATAGCACTGAAGGTCATCTAGCTCATCAAGTCTGCTCTGATCCTTCTAAAGAATGTGTTTCAGCCCCATGCCTTCAGTATCCTGCCGTCTTTTGTTTTTGTTCCTTCGAATAACTGTCCAATTCACTTTTTTGGTAACCATTACTGAATTCGTCCCAAGATAACAAGGTGTAGAGCTGGATGAACACAGCAGGCCGAGCAGGAAGGCTGATGTTTTGGGCCTAGATTTGTCCCCACCACACTATCAGGCAATACATTGCAAATGTTAGCCATTTGTGAGATAGAACGTAGAAAAGTACAGCACTGTACAGGCCCTTCGGCCCACGATGTTGTGCCGTGGAATAATCCCAATCCAAAAATAAAATAACCTAACCTACATTCCCCTCAATTCACTGCTGTCCATGTGCATGTCCAGCAGTCGCTTAAATGTCACTAATGACTCTGCTTCCACGACTACCACTGGCAAATTATTCCATGCGCTCACAACTCTCTGGGTGAAGAACCTCCCTCTGATGTCTCCTCTATACCTTCCTCCTAACACCTTAAAACTATGACCCCTCGTGGCAGTCAATCCTGCCCTGGGGGAAAGTCTCTGGCTATCAAATCTATCCATGCCTCATTACCTTGGACACCTCGATCAGGTCACCTCTCTTCCTCCTTCTCTCCAGAGAGAAAAGTCTGACCTCGGTCAACCTCCTCAACCTGGTAAACCTCCTTTGCACCCTCTCCAAAGCCTCCACATCTTTCCTATAATAGGGCGACCAGAACTGGACACAGTATTCCAAGTGTGGTCTCACCAGGGTTTTGTAGAGCTGTGGCATAACCTTGTGGCTCTTAAGCTCGATCCCCCTGTTAATGAAAGCCAAAACACCATCTGATTTCTTAACAACCTTATCCACTTGAACAGCTTTTACTCCTGTTGCCAGGGTTGGAGGGTTTGAGCTACAGGGAGAGCCTGAATAGGCTGGGGCTATTTTCCCTGGAGCATCAGAGGCTGAGGGATGACCTTGTAGAGGCTTATAAAACCATGAGGGGCATGGAGAGGGTGAATAGCCAAGGTTTTTCCCCCAGGATTGGGGGGCTGGGGAGTCCAAAACTAGAGGGGCATTGGTTTAAGGTGAGCAGGGAAAGATTTAAAAAGACCTACGGGGCAACGCTTTCATGCAGGGATGGTGTGTATGGAATGAAAAGAAAGTGGTGGAGGCTGGTACAATTGCAACACTTAAATGGCATCTGGGTGGGTGTATGAATAGGAAGGGTTCGGCGGGATATGGGCCTGCATTTAGGATATCTGGTCAGCATGGACAAGTTGGGCCGAAGGGTCTGTTTCTGTGCTGTACGCCACTGTGATTCTATGACTGTGCCTCTTTTTTTTAAATTGCCCTTCAAAGTCTTCTGGTTGTCAATCCTTATGCTAGAAGTAATGCAATCTCTTTGTTCTCCCTGGAATAAAGGAGAATATCCCCATGTTGCCCACCCTTCCCATGCAGTAATCCTTTATTACTTGGAACCATTTCAGTAAATATCTTCCAAAGCCTTCACATCCTTGCAAAAGTGAAGATTGTTCAACTCCCTATCTCTGTAAACTTCTTAGGATATGAATTTGCACTCGGAAAGCTCTGGTTTACTGGTCCCTTAGACAACTGGCTTTGCTATTTCTGACTTGGGAATTGCTGACAGAATTATAAACGGTTCTGAGTTGCAAATATTTACTTTATTGACATCAGCTTCTCTAACGCTGCAAGAGTGAGCTGCCATTTTAGAACAGAGCAGGAATCCTCTAATTGACAGACTGCCTGGCTCACTAATTTTAAAGAACCTCTGTTACTCTGCATCAAAGTATTAGAGCTTTGCTTCGGCTCTGTCCCGCCTGCTGTCGTTATTTAGTATGGATTTGGCAGGGATCATTTCCACACCCTCTGCTGGGTGACTCAATTTTGTAATATGATATGAAACTGCACAAAAAGCTTGCCAGATCCAAGCCTCTCACTCCAACCCCTGCCTTTTCAAAAAGAGAAATCCAGAACCCAAAGTGGAAAAAGTAACAGTTTTGGTTTTATTGAAGCTTCTTATTTTTGAAGAGGGCACACAGTTTGGATTTAAAAATGGGAAACGGAGGGATGGTCAGCATGGCATTGAGTTGTGAGCATTAAGTAAACAGGTTTGTTCTCATGACTCCTTCCATAACCTCTGGCTGTCCCAAACACCCTCTCAGCCAGTGAAGTAGTTTTTTGAATTGTAGCCACTACAGTGATACAGGAAACGCACCTCAGCAAGCATCCACAAACTACATTTGCTAATGACCTAGATAATTTGTTTCATAGAATCACAGGATCTCTACAATGTGGAAGCAGGCCAGTCAGCCCATTGAGTCAAAACTGACCCCTCAAACAGCATCCCACCCAGTTCTTCCACCCCCCCCACTTAAGACACAGACACACACACACACTCCATTACCTTGCATTTCCCATGGCTAATCCACCTAGTCTGGACACGATAGGCAATTTAGCATGGCCAATCCACTTGGTCATCTTTGGACTACGGGAGGAAACCCACAGAGACACGAGGAGAATGTGCAAATTTCACAGTCACCGGAGAGTGACATCCAACCCGTGTCTCTGACGCTATGAGGCAGCAGCACTAACCACTGAGATACCATTGTCAACAGTGTTCGTTTGATGCTGATTAAGGGAGAGATATTGTCAGGTCACAGGGTAGAACATCCTCTGCTCTTGTTACAGAATAATTGTCTACACTCTTTTATACTCACCTAAGACGGCTTTCAGGCTTCAGCTTAAGTTCCCTTCCGAAAAGGGAGTATTTGAAGTTTCACGTTTGGACTTCATTTGGTTTTTACGATGTCAAATTTATGATTTTTAACTCCAAAGACCAGTGAGGAGAGGTAACCTGCTCAGCCAAAAATGTGATAGCAAGGCAACAAAAGTATAGTAATGTTTATAATGAGTAGTATGCTTAGGTGAGCCTGTATTTGATAACATCAGATGGACCAGCTTGATGCAAGAAGACCGGAGGTGTTCTTGTGTTACATAAGTTCAAAGTTAGTTAGTCCAAAATTAATTTTAAAATTCCATTCAGCCCATCTTCCCCGTGCAAACTCTTTAAAGGAGCCATTCAGTTAATCCCATTTTGCTGAACCTACCCTGTAGCCCTCCAATTTATTTTCCGATTCGAGTATTTATCCAGTTCTCTTTTGGAATTTACAACTGAATCCGCTCCCAGTACCCTTTCAGGCAACTCATTCTAGATCAATACTGTCCTTCCACATCTGGCATTTCAAGTAAGTTGCTCCCTTTCTAAAATTTGATTTATGGGATGTTTTGGGAAGCTCATCCACAGGGAACTGTATTGAGACCAACCAACTCTGTTCACTTTAGTTTCCTATAAGCTGGAGAAGGGACAAAATCTTTGCCCTTTGCATTGTGGCAGATTCAAATCCGAATCTGTGAGGTATAAGCGTCAGTCATCTTGCTGTTAGCAGCGAGCTTTGTTTAAGGAACAAGTTAGCTCATTGGGAGCTATGTTTGTGCTGTGTACAATATCACAGGCAAAGGGTCTCCTCTCAGTCTTTTGTACAAGTTGGATGGAACAGGAGTGATGTGACAGTAGATGGACAGTGATGTAATGGTAATATGACTGAACTAGTAATCCAGATGCTCTGGGTACAGCCGTTCAATTGCCACGATAACAGCTGGTGGAATTTCAAATCAATTAATGAATCTGGTTATAAAGGTAGCCTGGGTCATCATTGTTTGTCATAAAAATCCATCGGATTCATTTAATCTTCTGGGAAGAAAATCTGGCCTTTCCTGCCGTGGACATTGCTGGCAAGACCAGTGTTTGTTGCCTATCCCAGGAAAAAAAATAGTTTCTTCTAACACTGGCCTCTTGCACAGATTGCTCCACTATTGGCAGCTATCCCTGGACTGTAAACTCTGGAATTTATTCCTCAAACCTCTCCAGTTCTCTCAAGTGTCTCTTTTTCAAGATTCCTATTTGACTGAACTTTGTACTCACCTTTCCAGATATCACAAAGTGGTTAGAGTATCAGATTTTGCCTGGTATTTCTCTTGTAAAGCCACTTTGGATGTTTACCTATCTTGAAAATGCTGTGTAAGTGAACTGCATGGCTGTTGCACTATGACATCCAGTGGATGCAAGATGATCAAACTTGTCAATTTGGAGGTCAGTATGTCTCTCCAGTTGAGAGGTCATAAATATGAAGAGGCTGTGCCAGAATTAAAAGCACCTTCCATTGCAGTGTGGTTTCTACAGGGTTTAATAGTTAGCATTATCAATTTCATACTTTATCAACTCAACAACTAACATTTCAGCAACAGCTTCCATTTGTGTAGCTCCTTAGTAAAATGACCCTCAGCATTTTGCAGGAATTGCGTAAAAGAATGTCAGTGAATAATTTTAATAAATAAAGAATAATTTGATTTTTTTATTCAAAGCAGTGGAGTGTTGAAATGGGCAGCCTGGTAAGTGGTGAGATCGCAATTAGTTCAGCCATGATCATATTGACCGGCCACCTCCTGTTTCAAAGTACAACGTTCCCAAGAGTGTTCTCCAGGAAGTACAAGGACAAATGTCCTCCAAGTTTGATCATGAAGTAGGTCACAAGGAAGGTCCGAGAGAGTGAGGTGCAGACGTAAAGAGCTCGGAAGGAGTTCCAGAGCCTGGGACCTTGCAACTGAAGACCTGGCGTTGGTGTGTGGCAATGTTGTCAAGTTCTGCTTGTTGGGACACACAATGTGTATTGGCCCAGGTTACTGTATGGTCAACAGCTGGCAATTATTGGGCATATTTTGTGGCAATGATTGCAGAACACTGTGCGGAAAGTGTATCTGCTGATGGTTTAGAACCTTTTTTGAACAAATAATTAAAATCAATGTACTGCATGTTGATTGAGTTGATAGTTTTTTTTGCAGGTGTATTTATAATGTGAGGTGGACTTGGTCAATTTGAAGGTGTGATTTCCACGTGCAAGAGAATGAAAGATTTATTTTTGGGGGTGGGGTGGTTGCGGTGGTATGCAGGATTGCAGAATTGAGGATAAAATCTGATCAGCCATGAGCTTATTGAGTCACAGAAGGGCTGAGTGGCCTACTATCCTCATGTTCACGTGTAAACAAGAAGTAGGCGAGCTCTATTTTTGGCGTTTGTACATTTTAAAAGCCACTTTGGGCCTGCCTTTGTTCTACCTGTCAGTTCTTTCTCGTGCACTAGACAGTAGGCACTGCTGACGCTGGAGAATCTGAGAGAATACGGTGTGAAGCTGTTGGTGCTTTCTCATGCACTGTTTGCTTTCCCAGTTTCCTTTCCTACTGATGTAGGGATTCTGCCATATTGAGTCGTTGCTATCTACCATAAGATTCTCTTTATTTCTTAATCTTAACCTTTATATCCCTTGACGTCCAGGGTTCTCCTGTCTTGGCCCCACCCATTGTTTTTCTGGGAAGATGTTTGCCCTGTACTCTTCTCGTTTAAACATCTTCCAATGCGCATACTCAGCGTCTGCAAGTAGATATGTGCTGTTCACTTCAGCCAAATTGTATCTCACTTTGGAAAATTCCCTCCACCCTTTAGAACTTTTATTCCTGGTATTTCTTCCTCCTTTTCGTAATTGTTCTAAATCTAAGTGAGTTATGGTCACTATGTCTGAAATACTCCCTTACTGATGTGCCTTTTCACCTGCTGGGCTCACTTCAGAATATTCGTTCTAAGTGCAGAACTGCTCCCTTCCCCATTAGAATTTCTGTGTACAATCTGTAAAACAAAAAGTTCTCCGAGATACAGTTTCTAAGAATTTGTTTCCCCTCCTACCTTTAGATTCTAAAATTATCCTGGTTGATATATGGGTAGTTAAAATCCCCGACTTTCACTACCTGGTTATTTCTTGTACTTATCTGAAATGTGAAAACGTGTTTGATTCACTATCTCTTCCTATCTGTCTGTCTGCTTGCCTGACGGCCTGTAGTACACACCCAACAGGATGTTTGCTTTGCTTGTGCTTCACTTCTACCCATAGAAGCCTCATTTGATGATCCTTCGAAGATATCATTGCCACTCAATACTATAATTGATTCCTTGATCAACATTGTGATGACTCCCACCCATTTTTCTACCCCTCTGCCTTGCCTTTAATACCCATAGCTACCAATCCTGCCCAACTTTCAGCCAAGCCATGTGTCTGTTTTTGCCTTCATTTTATTCCTCAGGTACTTTGAATTAAGTATGTTCTATTTAGCTCTGCTGAACTCTCAACTTTCTACCCTGTGCTTCCTCTGGCTTCCAGACTCAGTGTTTTAAATTCTACTTCCATTTCCCTTATGAACTATGTCAGGATCCCATCCCCCTGCCAATTTTTATAGTTTAAATCATTCCCAATGTATTGGAAAATCTTCCTGTAAGCCTGTCGGGGTGAATTTATCAAGATTTCTCCCATTCTCATTCAGAAGTAACATGTGAAACTTGTGCAGGTCCCACCTTCCTCCAGAAATTGTCTCCCTGCTTCCAGAATGCTGCCTTCCCTGCTCCACCCCTCAGCCATGCATTCATCTCCTCTATCCTGCCATTCCAATACTTGCTATGTGGGATTAGAAATAATCCAGAGATTACTACCTTTTGAAGTTCTGCTTTTTAATTTCCTACCTAAATCCTTAAACTCGGCTTGCAAGCACTAGAGTCATAGAACTCGCAGGACCTCATTTCTTTTCCTTCCTATGTCTTGGTCAGAACATAGACCGTGATTTCTGGCTGTTCACGCACCTCCCCCACCACCCAACAGAATGCCTCAGTCATTCTGTGGCATCCTTAATCCCGCAAACCAGGAGGCAACGTACCATCCTGGAGTCATGTCTACAGCAGTGGAAGCACCTGTCTACTCCCCTCACTAAATAGTCCCCAACCAAGAATAGCCTTTTGCACTTCTCCATCTGTCCGTGATTTTCACTGAGTGTTACGAATTACCTGCTTAAATATCTGCCATTGCTTATCCATTTTCCCAGCCTACTTCATGCCTTTCTGATTGCCCTTATTTAAGTTGAGGACACTGGTTTAAGACACAGGTTGCTCTCTCTCACACTGAATTTGAAATTGTACTATGTCATCATCTTGCCCTCTTAGAGGATCCTTAATTTTGTGGCCTCTTACTAAGACTACTTTTTACACATTACTGGGTCTAAAATAAACTGTTCCTATGTACGTACGGTGACCCTCTGCTCAAAGAAATAATTTTAAGTGCTCTTTGTAACTTCATCTTCCATGTTACTCTTTCCTGTCTGACTTGCCCAGTCAATATGCAGATGAAAATCCTATAAGACAATTGCAGTGCCTGTTTGCACATTATTTCCTGTTTAATACTTTGTCCTACAGTGAGGCAACTCTTCAGGGACCTTCAGAAGGCTCCCACTCGTGGCTCCTGTCCTTGCTACTCCTTATTTCCATCCAAACTGATTCCGCACCACAGTTTATTACACTACATCAATAGCCACTGATTATCAATTTAGGATACTAAGGTACTGCTCCTTCCTTTCCTTATTGCCTGTTCTTCTGGAGCATTGGGAACTCACCATTCAAAAATGATCAGACGTGGTCACCCTTCAACTATGTCTCTTGTATAGCTATCAAGTCATATTCACTCATTTCTATTCATGTCATCAACTCATCTATCTTGTTACAGAGATAACAAGGTATAGAGCTGGATGAACACAGCAGGCCAAGCAGCATCTCAGGAGCACAAAAGCTGACGTTTTGGGCCTAGACCCTTCATCAGAGAGGGGGATGGGGAGAGGGTTCTGAAATAAATAGGGCGCGAGGGGGAGGCGGACCGAAGATGGAGAGAAAAGATGATAAGTGGGGAGGGGATAGGTCATTCCAGGGAGGACGGACAGGTCAAGGAGGTGGGATGAGGTTAGTGGGTGGGAAATGGAGGTGTGGCTTGAGGTGGGAGGAGGGGATAGGTGAGAGGAAGAGCAGGTTAGGGAGGTGGGGACGAACTGGGCTGGTTTTGGGATGCAGTGGGGTAAGGGGAGATTTTGAAGTTTGTGAAGTCCACATTGATACCATTGGGACGCAGGGTTCCCAAGCGGAATATGAGTTGCTGCTCCTGCAGCCTTCGGGTAGCATCGTTGTGGCACTGCAAGAAATGTTTTAAAAGTGAAATTATTAACTGTACTGTTCAGCTACAGTAATGTGTCCTGATTTTATCCATCTTTCCAAAGAGAGGAGACATGAAGTGAATACCCACCAGTTGTCCTGTAATGCTACATACTGGCTTCGACCAGTAGAAGCAGGTTGAACGGGTTCCCTGCAGGCAGTTTTTACCTCCTGGTACCACTGTCCTCGTTGCGGAAGTCTGCTTCATTTTTTTTTTTAAATGAAGCTGTGGATTCCGTTCTTGCAATGTTTCAGAAGCACGAGGTCTTTCCCTTTCTCTCACTGTAATAGGTAGGTTCCTTGTCTCTTTAACCTGATGCTTTGACTACTAACTGGGGTCTGTAATCTTTGAGCACTCCCAGAACCATGCTCCATCAACCGTATGCCACTGTGCCACCAACTCTGTATCTGTCCTACCAGCGGGACAGGAAGTACCCAGGGCTGGTGACTGTCATGTCTGTAGCTTGTCTGTTTGATTTGTCTATGGAGCAACTCTCCCAATTCAATTTTGACATAAGCAACTGATGTTGGGGATGATTGAGCAGGGTTGACTGGGCTGGTCTACCATTTCAGGTACGTAGGTCAATAACCAATCTAATTCGTTGGTAGTTTAGCAGTTTATGTAGAACTGTTGTTAACAATCAACTGCCTAGATTTGTTCTAAACAAACTTCCATCTCCTTTGTATTCGAGCCTTTGGCAGCATTGCATTACCCTATTTGATTTGGTTTTTCTGCTCATCTTTTCACTGCTTTAAAAATACCCTGCCTCATACCTAATTAGGTTCAAAGTGGAAGATTTCGCAGTTGCCTACTTTATCTCTCATATTTAATTTATCTCTCATTTATCCACTTGCTTTATCAATTTTTCTTTGTAAATTGTACCGTTCCATCTATACGGTTCAGAGTTTATCAGCAAACTGGAATATGTGATACGTACTGGGATATGTATTTCAAATCATTAACAACTACAACAGGTAGTTAAGGAGCTGAGCCTGAGACTTCGGAAACATTATTAGTCTGATTCTGTCCATTGAGCAGCTGCCCTTATGGCTACTCTGCCTTGTCACTCAACAAATTTATTTTCCTGGTTGGGAAATTGGTTACCAGTTCCCTGAGCCACAACTTTAGGCAGGAGTCTCTTTCATGGGAGACTTTATTGAATATCTTTTAAAAGTCCATATAAGTAACATCCATTGACGTTCCTCTGCCCACGACTTCAATCACCCTTCCAAAAAGAAATTCAACCAGCTCAACAAATATATGATCTACATCTCACACTGATCTGAATTTTTGAGTTTAGTGCCCAGACTGCCCTCCAATCCATTAACTGTAGACTTGAGCAGTTCCCTGAAAGCAGAGGTTTGGTTGACTGGTCTATAATTCCTAGGCTTTTCTCCTCTCTCTCCTTCAATGTTGTAGCAACATGCAAGTTTCCCATCTAAATGAGCTATTCCCAATTCAAGCAAACTCTGTGAGAGTATAGTTAGGAAATCGGCAATGTTCTCACTCGCTGCCTTTTAAAATCTTGGGATGCAAGTTGCTTGGTTCTGGGGATTTGTTCCTCTTCTGTGCCTTTTCTTTCACTGTTATTTTGCTGGTGTTAGTTTTGGCAAATCCCTGCCTCTGATTTGATAATTGCATTGGGAGTTTTGCAACAATTGACAGTAATTGTGTCTTCACCATTTAGGCTAGCTTTTCATCCTATTTTTTTTATTGAATTCAGATTTCAAATCCTTGGCTGCTCACATTACAGGAACAATGTGGAGGCTTTGGAGAGGGTGCAGAAGTGGTTTACTGGGATGCTGCCTGGATTAGAGGGTATGAGCTATAAGGAGAAGCTTTCAAAAAATCTAGCGTGATTTTTCTCTGGAGCGATACAGCCTGAGAGACTTGAAAGAACCCTGTAAAATTTTTAGTCTTTTTTTTCCATAGTTGAAATGCCTAATACTAGGGGACATGCATTTTAAGGTGAGCAGGGGAAAATTCAAGGAGATGTGAGGGGTAAGTTTTTTTTTTAACGTAGGGAATGAGTGGTAGCAGTCTGGAACACGCTGCATGGAGGGTAATGGAGGCAGATACATGGAATGGAATCATTAGAATCCCTACAGTGTGGAAACAGGCCATTCGGCCCAAGTCCACACGACCTCTCTGAAGAGCATCTCACCCAGACCCATTCCCCAACCCCTGTATTTTCCATGACTAACCCAACTAATCTAAATATCCCTGGACACCATGAGCAATTTAGCATGGCCAATCCACCCTAGCCTGCACATCTTGGGACTGTGGGAGGAAACCAGAAGAAATCCGTGCGGACACGGGGAGAATGTGCAAACTCCACACACAGTCGCCCAAGGGTGGAATCAAACCCAGGTCCCTGGCGCTGTGAGACAGTAGTGCTAACCCCTGAGACGTTGTGCCGTCCATTTTTCAAAAGATATCCATCTCCCTTGTATGTGTAGTGGCAGAATTAGCCAAGTTGAGAGTACATTAGACTGAAAATATCAATATGATAAGGGTGTTTAAGGGACTTCTAGACAAGCACATGAATATGTAAAGATCGAAGGGATATGAACCGAGGACAGGCAGAAGGGATTAGTTTAATTTGAAGTCACATTTGGCACAGCATCGAACATTAGCTAGGGGTTCTGAATTACCAGTCCAGGGACATTACTGCTACAGTACCTGGTGCCACCTCCTTGTAACTTGTGTTTTTTAAGAACAGTGCACATTTGGACCGCATCACCTAACCTGTCTTTCTGCTGTATAGTTTTGCTAGCATTTTAAAAAATTATTTCTCCTTGTTTAATTGCTGTACTCTTGGATTTCTTCATTGCTTTTCCATGCCTTAACGCCTGATTTCTGGCTGCTTCCCTGCTCTCTTCCGATTTGCTTTTGTTTTCTTTTGAGGTATTTTGAAGATTGTCTTTTCCCACTAGGTCAGAACTGTAGGTTCAAGTTACTCTGTAGATGCTTAAGCCCACAATCTAGGCCGATGCTGCAGCGCAGTGCTGAGGGAAGGCTGCATTATCTGAAGTGCTGTCAATTGGATGCACTTCCACGCACAGGCGCACACCCAACTGCTGTGAAACCCTACCCTCTCAGATACTGATGCACTCCCTTGGATTGACCCAACCCCATTTCCTCGTGTACTCTGCCCCTTTATAAAGATTCCAGTTTACAAACATTGAATCTACCAAGCAGCTCACATGAGTGCGGGACCTGAGTGAATTCCTTTTAAGAATGGATGGGAGGAGAGTGAAAAACATAACAATGAAGTTTGATTGAAGGTTTGAGATTTAAACTTTTAACTGAGTCTAATTTTAATCAGGGGCCTTTTTATATCGCATGCTGCTGGTAATGTTTAGCAGGAGATTTATCACCACTCTAAAACTGCCTCCTTCAGAATCATTGTTAGGTTTTTATGAATGGCAGTCATGTGCTGGCCCTCCTTGCCTGTCTGCTGTGTGATGGCTGTTTTAGGCAGTAATTACATCGGAGTGTGATTGCTGTGACTCGCTGATTTTAGGTAGAATGAAGCCTTCAGCAAGAAGTGAAGCTGGTGAAGGAGGGATGGGTTACTTGCATGATGCAGTTTAGAAGGATGGACTGACAGAAGTGCAGGGGACTAATGTATATTAACATGGCGCTTTGTGAACCGAGGACTTGATAATCTTTTGCCACGCTACATGGCTGCTCCTTCCACAGTTCCACTTCTCCAGCTACTTAATTTTTAAAAATTCTTGCGAGATCTCCTTTGCTTGCACGTTGTCAGCTTATGCCCGGAGTTTGTTTTTGCTGGGACAGAACTGGTGGCTCCAAACTCTCCTTCTGAAGACATTATTAGTTAGGACAGATTTAATGCTGTTTAACCATAAGACCATCACAAGACAACTGCAGCACTAAAGGGCAAAATATGCACGCAGAGTTCTTACAGCCTTTGCTGGAAAATAGTAATCAGGAGTGTTTTGTCCTTCTTCGCTTTTCCCCTTATTAACTTATGACAGAGGCTATTCTGCTTAACCACTACTGCTGCCAAACTACTCATTCCTACCCAGGGGCTATTTTTATTGAAAACAGAGGAGCTCATTAATGCAGACTGTGTCGATAATCTCTCACTCGAACAAGCAAATTTCCCTTGGTGCCAAATGTCCGAAATAAGTAGATGATGAATCTAGATGAATGAAGCCTTGGTTTTTCTTTTGAAATGTTGTCGGTCTTGGTTAGTCCCTTGGAATGTACAACTTGTTGGATTGTTGACCAGTTGTAGCTAGCCAGCAATGAGTCTATGAGAGGCCCAAACATGAGGTGAGCAGAGAGCATCAGTAATTGTTCATTTCTAGTAGCCTGCACTTGCCACACCATGAAATATAGTGGTGGTAGTTGCATAGTGATGATGTTATTGGGGTCGTAAACCAGGGTTCAGACTAATGTTCTGGGTGCATTGATACGAATCCCATCATTGCAGCTAGTGGCATGTGAATTCAATTAATATCTGAAATTAGTCTCTGCAATGATAAATTATCATCTGTTTCACTAATATGTAGCTCTAATGTATCATGGTGGCTGTGATTAGCACTGCTACCTCACAGCATGATGGACCTGGGTTCGATTCTGGCATCGGGCACCTGTCTGTGTGGCGTTTGCACGTTCTCCCCGTGCCTGTGTGGTGTTTCTCCAGATGCTCTGGTTTCACTCATTTCGAGGGCACTTGAGGACCAGTAACAAATGTTGTCTTTACCAGTGACATCCACAGCCCATGAAAGAATGAAGATAACTCCTACACATTATCCCAAAATGCAGTCACTTGGCAGGGCCCAACTGTTAATGTGAATCTAAACCTTTATGTACTGGAGGCTGTTGATGAGCGGCAATTCTCAGGCACTCTACATCAACAACTTGCATTTATATTGTGCCTTTAATATAGAAAAACGTCCCATTGTATTTCTGGAGTGCTAACAAATAAAATTTGATAATAGCCCACCTAAAGATATGAGGACAAGTGATCAGAGACTTGGTAAAAGAGCTAGGTATTAGGCTGTACTGTAAGAGAAGGAGATAAAAGTGGAGAGAATCCAGACCTTATTCAGCTTCAGGTATGATTCTATATTGTAGCAGTGGACGTCAGAGGATGCACAAGAGACTGGAATTGGTGATATTAAATGGGTGAGATGAGAGGAGGTGCCAATTCAGTTGATGTGGCAAAACCCTTTGCGTCGGGGAACTTTGTATCCCCTGGTGCTGTAAATGGTGAATGTTTGCCTCTGCAGCAGGCAGAAACTTTTCTTTTCTAAAAAAAACTGATGCTAAAGCTGTATTTTATTCACTTGTGAGACATGGCTGTCACTGGCTGGGCCAGCATTTATTGCCAGTCCCTATTTGCTCTTGAAGGTGGTGATGAGCTGCCGCCTTGAACTGCTACAGTCCATCAGTTGTCATTAGACCCAGTAGACCCTTACGGAATGCCAGGATTTTGACCCAGCTACACTGAAGGAACAGCAATGTATTTCCAAGTTGGGATGGTGAGTGGCTGGGAGGGGAACTTGCTTGGGGTGGTGTTCCCATGTATCTGCTTCCTTTCTCCTTCTAGATGTAAATGGTCATAGGTTTGGAAGGTGTTGTTCAAGGAGCCTTGGTAGATTTCTGCAGCACATCATGTAGATGGTACACACTGTTGATACTGACAGTTGGCGATGGAGGGAGTAGATGTTTGTGGGTAAAGCACTAGTCAAGCAGGGGCTGCTTTGTCCTGGATGTTATCGAGCTTCTTGAGTTATTGGAACTGAACCCATCCAGGCAAGTGGGGAGTATTCCATCACACTCCTGACATGTGCCTAGGTGGTGGACAGGCTTTTGAGGAGTTAGGAGATGAGTAATTTGCTGCAGGATTCCTTGCCAGTGGCCTGCTGTTGTAGTCACTGTATTTGCATTGCTCGACCAGTTTCTGGTCAATAATAACCAGGATGTAAATAGTAGTGGATTCAGTGGTAGTGCCATCGATTTGGTATGGTGCAGTAATTATTGTTATTTCTTGTTGGAGGCATCATTGCCTGTCATTTGTGAGGCATGAATGTTACTTGCCAGTTTTCAGCCCAAGCCTGCGTTTTGCCCAGCTTCCATATTTGGATATGGACTGCTTCAGTACCTGAGGAATCTTGAACAGTGCTGAACGATACCCAGTCAGCAGTGAACATCCCCTTTGTTATGTTTTAGTTAGTACCCCAGCTGTGGGCTGTGGTTGCCACACTATAGGAAAGATGTGGTTGCTCTCGAGAGGCTGCAGAAGAGATTCATGATGATGCTACTTGAGTTGGAGCAATTAACTGTAAAGAACGGTTAGCGCTGTTTTCCTGAACAGAGGAGGCTGTGTGAGAGATTTGATTGAACTGTACAAAGTTCTGAAATGCACAGACAGAGATTAATAAAGAGAACCTTCTCTCCTTTTTGAGATGTCTAATCAGGGGACATGGATTTAAGGAGCAGGAAGTTGAGAGGATTTGTTGAAGGTGCCCTCGCCAAAAGTTTGAGAGTATCCAGAACTTGCGACCTAAAAGAAACTTTAAGACTTTAAAGAACTATTTAGGTGAACACTTGAAATGCTAATTCATACAAGCCTATGAAAATGGGATTAGAATAAATGGATGTTTGACCAGCACAAACATAATGGGCTGAAAGGCCACTTTGCATATGTTAGAATTCTATCCCTATCTTAATCATTGATTCAAATGTGTGCATCTTCGTTTGTTGGATGGGGACAAGATTTGGATTGCCACTGCTCTCTTTCCTCCTCAACCCAGGATGCGGTTACCCGCTATTTATTGCCAAGACTGTTGCCTTAGGTACCAACAAATTGGTAAGTCCTATTGACAGCGCAGCCAAATGATACTCAACGCCTGAAGGAAAGATACACTTTTTAGATGAAAAGGTGTGCAGGATCCATTGAACACTAAATGGCTCTTATCTTGGCACGGGATGGCAATGCATGACTTTGCCAGGTCTTAAATACTGAATCAGTTGTCAAATTACAAAAGAAAAATCCATTTGGCATCGAGTAATCTCGTTTCTCTTGAAGTTGGTCCAACTTGTTTGTGTTTATATTAGAAGAAACTTTGTTTGTGAGATCGCAGAGACTCTGGCTCATGGAGTTCCCAAGTGAGTTTTGACAGGATATTGAGTGCAGTTAGGAGCTAGGAGTTGATGATATCATGAAGGAGAAGTGGTGTGGCAGTTTAGTAACTTCCTGATAAGTGTGGATTTCTTACTTAGTAATCCCTCGAGCTAAATCTGTACAGTGCATGACATATTCGAAATGGAATCCATTCATTTGCTTTTGTTTATAGTTTGTGCCATAGGGATTGTGGTAGCATCCTTACCCCCAAGCCACAGTTGTGGGTTTAAGTTCCATTCTAGATACTTGGACATAAAACCGAGGCTGATTGCTCCAGTGAAGTATTGAGGAAGTACTGTATTGTCAGAGAGCCATACAGCATCAAAACAGGTCCATTGGCCCACCGTCTCAATGCTGACCAAAAAACACCAAACCACACTGATCCCAATTACCTGTGCTTGGTCCATAGCCTACTATGCCCTGGTATTTTAAGTGTTTATCCAGACTCTTCGTAAATGTTGCAAGAGTACCTGCCCCTGCCATCCTCTCGGGCAATGCGTTCCGTATTCCTAACACCCTCTGGGTGGAAAAAATCCTTCTCTGATTTCCTCTAAACCGCTAACTCCTCAACTTAAACCTATGCCCAGTAGTCTGTGACACATCTGCCAATGCAGAAGAGATTTTCATTCACTGCCCTGTGTATACTTTTATATAGTCGTGTATTCCTCAATCAGATTCCACCCCTCGGCTTCCTCAGCTCCAGCCTATCAGTCTGTCCTCCTAATGGAGACTTGCCATCCCAGACAACAACATCCCAGTGACTCTCCAGTGCAGTTGCATCCTTCCAATAGTGTGGTGACCAGGACAGCACACAGTATTCCATCTGTGACTGAACCAATGTTTTAGAAGGTTGGAACAAGACTTCCTTGCTCCTATATTCTGCACCCTGGCTGATGAAGGCACGTATCCCACCTTCACCACCCTGTTTCCCTGTGCGAACACCTTCAGGGATCTGTGGACTTGTACATGAAGGTCTCCTTGCACCTTGGAGACCCACCATTAATTTTATATATATTCATCCTTTATTAGATGTCCCAAAATACAACACCTCGCACATAAGAAATTCCATTTGCTATTGCTCTGCCCAGTTTACCAGCAGATCATTCAGTCTGTAACCTGAAACCATCCTGTTCACTGTCAGCAGTGCCACCAAGTTTTGTCTTGTGTCAACTTGCTAATCATTTCTTCTACATTCACATCCAAGTTGTTAACATGCGTAACAAACAGCAAAGGTCCCAGCACCAGTGCTATGGTATACTGCTGGTCACAGGCTTCCAATCACAAAAACATTTCTCCACCATCATCCTGTGTTTCCTCTTTGCAAACCAACTTTAGAGACAGTTGGCCAACTTGCTTTGTATCCTGTGAATGGGCTGTTACATTTTGGACCAGCCTTCCATGTGTCCTTGTAAACCACAAAAATGCACTACTCTTCTCAATATATTTAGTCACCTTTTCAAAAATTAGTCAATTACTCAACTAATTTAGATAGGATCTCCCTCTAACAAATCCACATTGACAATCTCTGATCAGTCCCTGCCTTTCCAAATGATGAATTAATCATGTCCCTCAGAATTGTTTCCAATAATTTCCCCACCACTCATACCAGGTCTGTAATTACCTGCCCTGTCCCTACAGCCCTCCTTGAACAAAGGAACCACATTTGCTACCTTCAGTCATCTAACACTTTCCATGTGGCCGGCGAAGTAGTAAATATCTCTACCAGAAATCTCCTGGTTCATAGATGGAAAGGGATGAGAGGTATGTTGCCCAAATGAAAGCAATTGGAGCTCGCTGAGTCCGCAGCATGGACCACTTTGGGCTGAAAAGCCTATTTCCATGCTGTGTTACTCTTTGACTTTTTTGATCTCCACTTGACTAAATCCTAACACGTTCTAGAGCCAAACCATCCAAACTGAAACCCACAAACATAGTCAGATAGTAAGAACTGCCGCTGTTGGAGTCAGGTAATGCAGTGTGGAGCTGGAGGAGTCCCAGCAGGTCAGGCAGCATCAGAGGAGCAGGAAAGCTGACGTTTCGGGTCGGGACCCTTCTCCCCACCCACAGCTACAATGTCTTTCTCCTCTGAATACAGGTGAGAGGTATTAAGACCTCACCCATGTTCACTAGTTCCATGCACAGATCACCCTTTTGGCTTCTAAATAGGCCCCCCCCCCCCCACACTTTCCCAGGTAATCCTCTGACTCCTAGTATAGTGCCTTGGGATTTTTCTTGTTCTGAAGTACCATCTTTTGACTGGATAGTAAGCTGATGCACCATGTGTCCCCTTGCGTGGGTATAAAAGATTGCATGATTTGATTTAATTTATTACTGTCGCGTGTGCCACGGTACAGTGAAAAGTGTTGTGTCTTGTGCTTTACAGGCCAATCATGCCACACGAGTCCATCAGGATAACAACAGAGCACAGGATGCAGTGTTACAGCTACTGAGAAAGTGCAGAGAGATATCAACATTAACGTTGGAGGCCCATTCAGGAGTCTGATAACAGCGGGGATGAAGCTGTTTGTACAATAATTCACAATTTTGTATCTTCTGTGTGACAGAAGAGTATAACCGGGATGGGGGGGGTCTTTGATGTTGGCTGCTTTTCCGAGGCAGTGGGAAGTACAGGTGGAGTCACTGGATGGAAGGCTGATTTGCATAATGGACTGGGTTGTATTGGGAAGACCAGTTGATATATCATGCTGTAATGCATCCAGATAGGGTGCTTTCTGTGGTGCCTTTGTAAAAATTGCACGGTCATGCTTGCACAATTACAACGTGTAAATGCAATCCGATGCGTACCTGCATAGGAAGGGTTTAGAGTGATATGGACCAAATGCTGGTAAATGGGGCGAGGATTAATTTAGGATATCTGGTCGGCATGAACGAGTTGGACCAAAGGCTCTGTTTCTGTGCTCTACGACTCTGATTCTATAATGCTGTTTCAAAGATTTCTGCCTGATGTTCTGGTCAATATTGATACCTCAGTCCAAACCTCTCAAACATAATATCTGTGTAGTGGTCATTATCACTTTGCTGTTTGTGGAAGCTTGCTGTGTGCAAAATGGCTGCCATATCCTACATAGAGTGCTTCACAACACTTCATTGGCTGGAAGTAACTTGGAATGGTACAATATTGTGGGAAGAGCTACAGAAATGCAAGCCATTTTTCTACTTCAGATGGCTTTTATGCAAGTACGGTGCTGTATGGATTGACTACCTTTTGTAATTTTCATCCTTAACTTGTATTTAACTTGGCCAAAAATTCACTGTGATTACAGTTTTAATGGTTAGTTGGAGGTTACAATTTTTTTTGTGATAATTTTGAAATGTAGATTAGGTGCAGATCTATCAGGTTAAAAAGTAACTAGTCCTGGTTTCTGTGTTTAAAAATGTTTGTGCTTTATTTCTAATACTTTCATGGCCTTTGTCTCTGCATTTCTTTCATTCTGTCCAGTGGAAAGTCCCCAGGTTTAATCATTTCACCTTTCATAGCCTTTCTTTTTCAGTTGCTTGAGCCCAAAGTTGTGGATTTCCCTGTTTAAACTTCTCAAACTTTCTACCTTTTTCATGTGTTTTTTTTAAAACTGTTGCTTAAAATCACTGCTTTGAGCAATCTTCTGGTTGCCTGTCTTATTTGCTGAGTTTTTTGTTTGGTAACTTTATGTAGCACCTAATATAAACAAGTTATTTAACGTGGAAAGTATGAAGGGTGTGATAGTCAAAGTTAACATAAGAAATCCCAGCCATCTCAAATGTTATGGTTCTTTAACATGTGGCACTCTGAAGGCTCGCTGTTCTGTGTTACTGTTTGTTGAGATTCTGTCTCCCTATGACATCTGGTGTAACAAAGACTAGGATTGAGTAGTTAATAGCGAGTTTTGAGAAGATTTGTAGCTCAGGTTGAGTTTCTGGATGTGAATTTGCTCGCTGAGCTAGAAGGTTAGTTTTTAGGTGTTTCGTCACCATACTAGGTAACATCATCAGTGAGCCTCCGACGAAGCGCTGGTGTTATGTCCCGCTTTCTATTTATCTGGTTAGGCTTCCTTGGGTTGGTGATGTCATTTCCTGTTCTTTTTCCCGGAGGGTGGTAGATTGATTTGGAGCCCATGTGTTTGTTGGAGTTCCAGTTGGAATGCCATGCTTCTAGGAATTCTCATGCGTGTCCCTGTTTGGCTTGTCCTAGGATGGATGTGTTATCCCAATCAAAGTGGTGTCCATCCTCATCTGTATGTACGGGTACGAGTGATAGTGGGTCATGTCTTTTTGTGGCTAGTTGATGTTCATGTATCCTGGTGGCTAGGTTTCTGCCAGTTTGTCCAATGTGTGTTTGTCACAGTTCTTGCAAGGTATTTTGTAGATGACGTTCGTTTTATTTGTTGTCTGTATAGGGTCTTTTAAGTTCATTAGCTGCTGTTTTAGTGTGTTGGTGGGTTTGTGGGCTACCCTGATTTCTCAGCAACAAACGGACAAAACGGGCCCAGAAACTATAACCACTCTCCCCTAAATCAAAGACATTTCCGAAATGACTGCCAGACTACTCGGACCCCTTGGCATCAGGGTAGCCCACAAACCCACCAACACTAAAACAGCAGCTAATGAACTTAAAAGACCCTATACAGACAACAAATAAAACGAATGTCATCTACAAAATACCTTGCAAGAACTGTGACAAACACACATTGGACAAACTGGCAGAAAGCTAGCCACCAGGATACATGAACATCAACTAGCCACAAAACGACATGACCCACTATCACTCGTATCCTTACATACAGATGAGGAAGGACACCACTTTGATTGGGATAACACATCCATCTTAGGACAAGCCAAACAGAGACACGCACGAGAATTCCTAGAAGCATAGCATTCCAACCGGAACTCCATCAACAAACACATTGATTTGGGAGCCCATTTACCACCCTCTGAGAAAAAGAACAGGAAATGACATCACCAACCCAAGGAAACCTAACCAGATAAATAGAAAGCGGGACATAACACCAGCGCTTCGTCGGAGGCTCACTGATGATGTTATGGTGACGAAACGTCTAAAAATGAACCTTCCAGCTCAGCAAGCAAACTCTCATCCTGAGTAGTTAATGAGTGTGAGCCAGAATTAAAGGAAATGCTCAGCAGTTTCAGGCAGCATGTGGAGAGAGAAACAGTGTTAAAGTTTCTGATCAAGATGTTTAATCAGCAAATGGTTCTTATACAGTCATTGAGTTGCACAGCACAGAAACAGACCCTTTGGTCTAACTTGTCCATGCTGACCAGATATCTTAAATTAATCTAGTTGCATTTTGCCAGCATTTGGCCCATATCCCTCTAAACTCTTCCCATTCATGTACCATCCAGATGCCTTTTAAATGTTGTAACTGTACCAGCCTCCTCCACTTCCTCTGGCAGCTCATTCCATACACGCACCACCCTCTGCACCCTTTCAAGCTTAACAACATCTTTCATATAGCAGTGAGACCAGATTGAGAAGTGAGCTCAATCGGTTTATTCCAGTGCTTATTGTTTTTATCTTCGATTTCAGGATCTGCAATAGTTGTGTACTTTTGAATTGGAGTTTGT
This sequence comes from Stegostoma tigrinum, assembly GCF_030684315.1. Classification (NCBI taxonomy): domain Eukaryota; kingdom Metazoa; phylum Chordata; class Chondrichthyes; order Orectolobiformes; family Stegostomatidae; genus Stegostoma; species Stegostoma tigrinum. Next base: position 18,860,158 of record NC_081392.1, on the reverse strand, counting down.
GTAGAGCAGAAAGTGGATGTAGGGGGACAATTGTCCACGTGTGTTTCTGGGAAGTTGTCATCATCCCAACAGTAAGATGGGCTTTGATATAACCTGCCAGAATAAAAGCAAAATACTGTGGATGCTAGAAGTCAGAATTGAAAACCGTGTTGGAGAAGCTCAATGTGTCTGCCAGACATGTAGTTAATGTTTCAAGTCCGGTATGATGACTCTTTAGAATGGATTCCAAAAAAGAGTCGTTCCATTTTCTACCAGACCTGCTGAGTTTCTCCTCCAGTTTGTTTTTATCTCGTCTACCAGGGGCTTTACATGTGATTTAGGAAAAGAGATGGTTGTGTGACTTTTCCTCTTATACATTCAAAATCTTATGGATCCAGAAGGAAAATATTTATCAGGTTAAACGACGTTGGCCATACAACCTTTTGACATTCTGATTCCTGACTCCGACACTGCATTGAGCATTGTGCCACAGAATGTGGGATTGTCCCTACAGTTCCTGCAATTTCTCCATTCCCAGACCTTCGCTGTTCAATCCTGCAAGCTCGGCCCCTAATCTGCCAGGATCGCAACGTTTACCTGTGTCGGTCAGACTGTGAAGATTGGCTCAGTACGCTCCTTGTAGTGATTCCACCGTTTAATTTGCTTTGTTCTTATTTTCCTGCACTAGTGAGTTACTGAGGACTGAATACAGTTTTTATTGATAATTGCCAAGCTCCCTGGTATCCACCACCCCCTCTCTTCCTTACACTTCTAAGAGTGACTTGAATCCACTTTGAATGTGCCACTCCTCTTCTACATGATCTGCCATTTCCCATCTGCTTTAAATGTAAACTGAGCCAAGGCTGTGCTGTCCTGTATCTTAACACAGTCCCATCCCTATACTCACTGAATTATATTTGTTCCCTGACCTACAATGTCTCAATTTTTTTTACATTTTTTTTTGTCCTTTGCACTTCATTACAGTCTGGTCCTGGACCAGCTTGGTAACCCTCCAACTCTGAGAGCTCTCCACTTCTCAGATTCTGGCCCTTGAGGCGCCCTTCTTCTCTCTCTTCCCCCCACCCCCCCCCCCCCCAATTTTAATCATAAGATACAGGAGCAGAATTTAGCATTTGACCCCTTGAATCTGCTCTGCCATGGTTGCTCTGATTCTCAACCCCATTCTCCTGCCTTCTCCTACAGCCCCTGATGCCCTTACTAATCAAGAACGTATCTATCTCTGTCTTAAAGACAGTCTGACCTGGCCTCCACAGCCCCCTCTGGGCAACAAATTCCACAGATTCACCACCCTCTGGCTAAAGAAATTCCTCCTTATCTCAGTTCTAAAGATTATTCCTTCACTCTGAGGCTGTGCCCTCAGGTCCTAAACTCTGCTCGTAGTGGAAAGAAAAATCTTCTTCACGTCCACTCTATTAAGGCATCTCAATATTCTGAAAGTTTCAATATTACCTCCCCATATCTTTCTAAACTCCCTTGAGTACAGACCCAGAGTCCTGAACTGCTGCTCACATGACAAGCCCTTCGTCCCAGGATCGATCTTGTAAGCCATCCCGGACCCCCTGTAACTACAAGGCCCTGAGCTGCTGTCAGTGTTCCAAATGCAGTATGACCAGAGGCTTACATGCAGACAGTACATTTCTGCTCTTGTGAGCTTGCCCTCTTGAATGCAAACGTTGCATTTGCCTTCCGAACGCTCCTTTCATCAGCTTGGGAAGACCCCCTTGGTGAGAATAGGGAGGTAGGGAAGCCCTGTCTATTCAAGCAGACATGCAGCAACTATTGTAATTCAGCCATGGATCCACTGCAGCCGATGCTGCCTTAGAGCTCATAGCTCTGAAATTCCAGCTCTCAACCCCACTTTGGAAAGCCCTACCCTACCATCTAGAATTCCCACCTAAGTCCATTTCATGGCTGGCTCTTTTATTTAGAATCTTAGGGATGTACAGCACAGAAACAGACCCTTCTGTCCAACTCGCCAGTGCTGACCAGACTTCCCAATCAGATCTAGTCCCATTCACTGTTTGGCCCATTTCCCTCTAAACCCTTCCTATCCATGTACCCATCCAGGTGCCTTTTAAATGTTGTTCCTGTGTCAGCCCCCACCACTTCCTCTGGCAGCTCATTCCATACACGCACAAACCCTCTTATTGGGGAAAGTTACACCATAAATCCTTTTTTAAATTTTTCCCCTGTCTCCTTACTCAGTGCCCTGAAATGTTTGACCAAGCTTTTGGTCATCCATCCTCTCAAATCCTTCAAGTTTAAATTTTCTCACATTTTATAGCACTTCTTTGAAATAGCTTGGGAATTGAGGATGGTGCTGACAGTGGGAGACTCTATGAGCTCTTCAGCAGATCTCATTCTCCCAGTTCTTACAACCGCTCGGCACACTTTAAATCTCAATTCTGAGTCTGTGTAAAAAATTTACCAATAATGTTCTTTTAAATCCCTCATTTCAAATCGAGTGCTGATCTTGCTTTTATGCACCTCCTACTCAGCTATAACCCTGGCTGCCTCGCTTTGTCTAAACACCCCATGATCTGTACGTCCTTGTTTGTTGTGACTTGCCTGCACTGCTTGCAAAACAAAACTTATCACCATACTTAGGTACACACAATTGTAATAAATCAAATTAAGGAATGGTTTTCCAGCAATGCAGGCTATCCTTGAAATTAAATTAAATGGTCTTCTCTCCCCATTCCTGAGTGCTGCATCAGTCCTGAGCCCAGTGCTCGGGCCGGGCACTGCATTGGATTGTGACTAATTGGTCACCCTTTTAGTTTTGTATTTTTCTTTAATTCATTAGGTCATTAGGGTGAAGGGAATCTATGACTCAGTTATTTGCGAAAGGAACCATTTGGGCTCTCAGTTTCTGTTTGTTTTAGTCATAATGCAATAAGACAGTTGACTTGAACAAAATAATTCCCCTGAAAACTCCAGTCTAGATTAAAATGGCTTAGATTATGCTCCAATAAAACTTTACTTGCTTTCATTAGTAAAAGTAATGTCTTTGATGTAACAAAATGTCGCAAAGTGCTTCATAGAGTTATCAAAGTATGACATTCTGCTATATAACAGATCAGTGGACTGAAAGCTTGGTCACAAGAGGTAAGTTTTTATTAAGTGTCTTGGGGATGAAAACAAGGTAAAGCATGGATGCATAGAGAGAGTAGTCCTGGCAATTTACAAACTCACTACCATTGGAGTAATTGAAACAGGATATGTTCAAGATCCAAATTGGAGTGTTGAGTTTGTGGAGGCTAGTAACACTGGACATCACAGAGATAGTGAGAGGCCAGGCCATGAAGGCACTTCAAAACAAGGATAAGATTTTTTAAATCAAGATTTTACTTCCCTGGCAGCCAATAAGGCAAGTGGACTTGGCATCAGTTCAGACTCTGGGCAGCAGAGTTTCTGAATCTCCAATTTCCAGAGTTAGAATGTAGCAGTTTGGCCAAAGTCTCATTGGAATGGTCATGTCTGCTGGTGACTAAGGTACAATCAAGAGGTTTTCAGCAGCAGATGAACTGAAACATGACAAAATTGTGTAATGTCATGGGAATGGTAATGGGCCATCTTAGTAATCCATGCATATCAGGTTAGAGGCTCGATTCTAGTCAGACATGATGCCAAGTTGCTAAACTGACCAGTTTAAAACCTGGGAGGCCATTTGTAGGGATTTTGGAAGAGGGAACAAAATCAATAGCCTCCGGTGTATGTTGAACTGGAAGGAATTGTTGCTCATCCTGTACAGTGTGTTACATGTGCCATCAGAGAGCTCAGCAACTCTGGAGGAGTCCAGAGAGGTTTCGAGGAAGTAGATTGTGTTGTTTGGGCTTCCTCACAGTCTCCTTGGTACATTGCTGTTTGGTGACTCAGTACAGCTTCATTCTTTAGTCTCTTGTTTCACACTTTGTACCACAATCTGTAATGTCGCGTTTGACAGTGTGCACTGCATTTCACCATAGTTACTTCCTGTTTTCTCACACCTGTGGAAAATGCGTTTTGTCAATGAATCAGTCTGTGCAAATATAATTTAACACTGTTTGTGCTTGCACACTTCCTGCCCAATTTCCTGTTATCGTTCTTGGGCAGGCTTTCTGAAAGCGGAAAGAACAAACCTCCAATCCAGTAGTACCCTTCAAACCCTCAGCCAAATTGTTGCCTTAGTCACTGGACTTTTCAAATTGTATTCATTGTTGGGTGGGATATGTAGGAGCCAATATGTGCGCAGCAATATCCCACAAGCGGCAACAAAGTAAAAGGCCTGATAAATCTGTCATTTATCAATGAAGGATAAATATTTGATTGGATTTTATTCCTGTCGCATGTACTGAGGCACGTGGTGTTTTGTTTGCTTTACAGGCAAATATTAGCCCAGACACGAGGAGAATTGGGGGGATTTCATCATCCAACTGCCCTGATTTCCAGATTATGCTGGGGTTACATACATTTTCTGTTGTGTTTTAAAGGACCCTTTGATATCTTGCCTCCCTCAGCTGTGGCTCAGGGACGATTACCCTCACATCTGAGTCAGAAAGTTTTTGATTCGAGTCCTATTCCAGAGATGTCAGCGTAAACCCCAAGCTAATTCCTGGAATGGCGGGGCTATCATATGTTGAAAGATTGGAGTGACTGGCCTTGTATACACGCTTGAGTTTAGAAGGATGACAGGGGATCTGATTGAGACGTATAAGATTATTAAGGGATTGGACACTCTCTGGAGGCAGGAAGCATGTTTCCGCTGATGGGTGAGTCCAGAGCCAGAGGACACAGTTTAAAAATAAGGGGTAGGCCATTTAGAACAGAGTTGAGGAAAAACGTCTTCACCCAGAGAGTGGTGGGTATATGGAATGCTCTGCCCCAGAAGGCAGTGGAGGCCAAGTCTCTGGATAGTTTCAAGAAAGAGACAGATAGAGCTCTTAAAGATAGTGGAATCAAGGGTTATGGGGATAAGGCAGGAACAGGATACTGATTGTGGATGATCAGCCATGATCGTAATGAATGGTCGTGGTGGCTCAAAGGGCCGAATGGCCTACTCCTGCACCCATTGTCTAAATCAAAAAAAAACTTAAAGCTAATGCTGCCAGTGCAGTGCTGAAGGAATGCTGCACTGTCACAGAGGCGCTGACTTTTGGGTGAGACTGTAAGAACAGGCATATTCTCCCATTGTTCTGGGGTCAGTATTTATCCAATCAATATTACTGAAGAATGCACTATCTTGGAGGCTGCTGTGCATGATTTTCCATCATTGCAGAATGGATTAGTCTTCCAGAAGTCCTTTTCTGATGGAGTATTCTGGGGTGCAAAAGATGCTGTAGAAATGCTGTCCATTTTTCTTTTAAATCATCAGGTCACAATGCTTTGTTTTGTCAAACAGCACAGACATCTCCGAGCATATACCTGTACACGTACTTGTGAGATTATTGGTTATTTTAAAATCTAGAACTGTTATTTTGCTATCAAGTCTGGTCGTTTTACTTTTTGAACAATAGGCAATTTCACAGTTCTGACTTGTAAGGATCCTTGATATATTGTTTAATGCACACGGCTGCATTAGATTTGTTCGTGAATTACAGTTTTGCAGGGAAAGCTTTGTTCCGTATCCTGTTGCTCCATTATGATCTCTTCTGAAGGATGATTTTAAAGTTGTGCCAAGAACGTTTCCTAGGATTTCTGGTGACTGGTTCATCCTCTTGCTAAGGGTCAAAGTAATTTCTGGATCAGTGCTGTTCTGAACAATAATTTTTCTTTCATTCATGCAGTGTGGGTTTTGCTGGGTTGGTCAGCATTCGTTGTCCAACCCGCTTGCCCTCTGTGGTGGTGAGCTGCCTTGCTAAACCACTGCAGCTCCCGCAGCGTACCAGAAGTAAGGAGGAATGGGGGTGCCTCGGCCAAAGTTACTCCTTCAGCAAAGATCACCAATTAACAGAATTTCACTCGAAGGACAGCTTGACCATCCGGTTTCCTGCATTACGTTTTTAAAAAAATATACAGTCTACACCCTACAGTGTGGAAACAGACCCTTCAGCCCAACAAGTTCACGCCGACCCTTGGAACATCCCACCTAGACCTAACCCCATAACCCACCTAATCTACACCTCTCTGAACATTACGGCCAATCCACCCTAGCCTGCACACCTTTGGACTGTGGGAGGAAACTGGAGCACCCAGAGAAAACCCACGCAGACACAGGGAGAACGTGCAAACTCCACACAGACAGTCGCCCGAGGGTGGATTCGAACCAGGGTCCCTGGTGCTGTGAGGCTGCAGTACTGACCACTGAGCCACCGTGCCCCAGCGAGGATCCCCTGCTTAAGCACTGAAGGAAAATCCAAACGGAAAGTAAACTCATCCAAAGCAAACAAGTGTCTGATCCTCCGTCGCCCCCTTCAAATTGGATGCTGCTTGTCAATTCTGAAAAGTGCAGAGGCTGCCAACTGTGAGATGGTGACCTGCCAGCCTCTTCAATATTAATGGCCTTCCATTGTGAAAGACAGCAGATTGTACTATTATAGTCAACTCTGTATTAAGTATTGCCTGTTGCTGCTCAGGGTCCCCACTCTAGCATGCTATTCATTTGCTACTGTTGCTGCAGATGAAGACTGGAGTGAGAAGGTGCAAGATTTATTAGCAGCTTCTGTATTCTGTCGGCCCTCTTGGCCAGCTGATCTATGTGTCTCTTCTTGCTACCTGCAGTGCCCCACCACATTGTCATCCTCCAGTAATCACAGCAGTCAAATTCCTCCCCAACCCTAGCCAATACACCTTTTTCAAGAAGATCTTTGGGCAAATGGCTGTTCTCTATCTGTCAATGAACCTGTTTGAGCCAGTGCAAGCAAGAACATGTTCAGCAGAGAGCGTGCAGCACCGAGATTAGCATGCTGTAGGACTTCATGATCTTGCCCTGCAAAGAGATGCTGAGGAGACCACTGAGACAGCAACGATAGAAATTGTTCACTCCTTTCTCTCCAATAGCAAGTGGTGTTCAGGCTTTTGTGCTGTGCAGGAGTACACTGTAGGCCCAGGCATGTTAGTGATCCCAACTGTGTTCCCAGATACTGTTCTACACTGTTTGCACTGTCTTAATCAGCTTGAACAGCTATACTTCAAAAGTTATATCACTGTCTGTGAAGTGCATCCTTGATAGAGCTGCCAACCTTTCTAGAATGGCAAGGAGTCGACCTGGAATTGACACCAAGTTCCCGCTGACCCAGTGAAGCATGCCATAAGATTTTAAAGTTTGTGGACATCATTGAGGACTGATTGTCAGCAATCCTGTTTCTTTTTTTTTTCTCTCTCTCTCTCTCCTTTATTTTTCTCCTTTATCCTCCTCGCCCCCCCCCCCCCCCCCCCAAGACAACAGGAAGGAGGATCCCACAGCACTGGCTGGGAAATATGTTCTTCCTCTATCCCTGCATGGCATGGAGTGGAGCAGATTGCAACTCTTGGCAGATTTAACCCCCATGAGTGGGGAGCAGCGTTGTGACTTGTGACAATCAATTCTATGTACATGGAAAAGGAAGAGGTCCCAATGCCAAGCCCTAGGGAATTCCTCTTTTCCCCCCCCCCCCCCCAAAAACCTTCATAAATCATCAGTGTTTCTTATGCCTCTGACAATTCTTATCCAAGGAGCTGTTGGCCTTATCATTCCATGCCATGGAATAAAAGTAGGAAATCTTAGTCCTGAGGATATGAAAGGAGCTGTAGGAATGCATGTTTTACTTAAACCTATCTGACATAAATCCATATTGTTTTACTTCACAAACTTTAAGGATTAAAAGGTCTGCTTTTTAATATACTCTTTTCTCACAAGACCATCTAGTGAGATTCTGATGGCCACTGTTCCGGGGGGACTTTTGTTCACTCTGATTAAATGTTGTCATGTTTGAGCTTGAGCAAGCAATGCAGGAGAGAAATGATTGGAACAGCTTTTACGGAAATTTTTTAATGAAAACAAGACTTGCATTTCTATAGCACCTGTCTGTCCTGAACAGCTTTACAACTGATGAAGTACTTTGAAATGTTGTCACGCTGGAAGCATGGCAGGATGTGATAATGACCACCTAGATAATCTGTTTAGTAATTGTTGACGAAGTGATATGTATCCTGGATAGCAAGAAAAACATTCCAACAACAGCAGAAATGGTGGAGAAACTCAGCAGGTCTGGCAGTATCGTAAAGTGAAAGCCGAGTTAACGTATTGGGTGTCTAGTGACCCTTCCTTAGATTAGCACCATTCTGAAGAAGGACTGGACCAAAAACATTAACTCTGCTTTCTCTGCACAGATGCTGCCAGACCTGCTGAGTTTCTGCAGCATTTCTGTTTTTGCTGCAGACTTCCAGCATCCACAGTTCTTTTGGTTCAGGGAAAATATTCGTCACCACCTTGGACAAAGTGCTGTGGTATCTTTTATTTTCTCCACTTGAGAGAGCAGTCAGAGCCTCGGTTTCAGTTCTTGTCTGAAAGATGGCATCTTGTAGATTGTAACATGCCTCATTGGAACCAGGAGTGTCAGCGCAGGCTTTTGTTCGAGTGTCTGCTCTGGGATAATGTAACGTAAATACCGCAAGCTTTCAGTTTTAAAATATTTTCCTCATTTCTTCACCCTCACCTGAGCAAGTGAAGTTTTTAAGTTTTAAACTGTGTTAAGGGAACCACCACCATGTGGGTTTCTAACTGTGGTGAAGTCTTGGCATAGATTTGGCTGAATGTGTCTTGTTGTGAAACTGGTTTCTTTTCAGACTGGAATGTGCCGATCCTGTGGTTTTTTTAAGCACGTGGTTTCTAAAAGCCTGTGGCTGTGGAACAGAGTTCCAGAACTGTTTGAGTGTCTTTCCCTCAGCAGTGACTAACGTAGGAGCTTGTGAACCCACATGAATTCAGACCTGTCAGCATTTTACTCTTGGATGGGACTCTGAAAGTTGTGTTGCAAAGGAGTTGCAGTCATGGAGCGTGGAAAGAGACCCTTTGGTTCAACTAGTCCATGCCAGGAACGTTCCCAAACTCAACTGCCCCACTTGCCTGAGTTTGTCCCATTTATCATACCCCTCCAAACTTGTCCTGTTCACTTACATTTAAAAGACATTTGGAGAAGTGACTGTATCTGTATCCTCTGGAAGTTCATTCCACACTTAATAAAACGTTCTTTTTTGTTTTAGAAAGTTGTCCCTCATGTCTTTTTTTTAAATTTTTCTCCTTTCACCTTTTTTAAAAAAATGCCCCACCCACATGGGCTATTTGCTACTCTCTTGGCCCCTCTGTTCCCGATTTCCACCCCCCGCCTGACTTCTCCTCACTATTGGCGATGCTGATGATTATGTTGAGCTGTCAGCTACCTCTCAGCAGGCAGCACGCTGAGTCAGAAAGGGACATGTTTGAAATTCACTCCAGAGACTTGAACCTGTCATCCAGGCTGCCAGCATTCCCATCGCAGTACTGAGGGTGTGCTGTACTGTCAGAGGTACTGTCTTATCATAAACATTGAACCACAACACTGCCTCCTCGGCTGTCCATAATCTTTTAAAGAATCTTCACACTGATGTTCAGCTGACTATTTACCTCCTTGACCAATGTGATAAGTACATTGTGCAGGCTTGTTCAGTGCACTGGAGGAAATACTGCACTACAGTGATTTTTGATGATATTGCTTGGACTAAAGATGTTTAGTTTGAGGCACATTTTGATTAAGTTAGTTTGTTTGCTTATTTTTGTTTTGGGACCCAGGAAGGTAAGGAGAGACTGAAGCGTGTAAACCTGAATCTCCGGGCAGTGGAGAGGAAAACTGGTTAAGGAGTACTTGGTTTTATAGGTTTGGGGTAAGAGATGGGAGATGTAGAGGGGATTCGGAGAGGCTTTTGCTTTTGCCGCAGAGGCTGGTGAGGGTCTGGAACTCACTGCTTGATGTGATCAAACTAGAGGATGTAACAAGAGCTTGAATATCTCCAGGCAGCGCTCATGGCTGTGGACTGAGAACTGGACAGTGAGATTGGAGTGGATGGGTTCTTCTCAGTCAGCACAAGCTTGACGGAGCGAATGGCCACATTGTCAATTTCTGCCACATAAGGTGTTTGTGTGCCTGTGTTCACTTTAGTCTCGTTGCCCTGATTTGAAGCTTCTCTCTTCAGGGCAAGAGGAGGCAGTAATCTTAGCATCACTAGGTTCCTGGAGCTTCTGCCTGTGGCATTTTGGAGATTGGCTGGCTGTCCCAGTCTTTCTGAGACAGACATAAAAACCCTTGGGGGGAAGTGGAAGGGGCTGGTTTTGGGTTTTGCATTCCACTAGTGCATACAATCTTAGAAATAAGTAAACTTTGCTGCAAGCTTGTGCAGTCTGTAAAGCAGTGGTTGCAGAAATGTTCACATGGGAGGTTTTCTTCATTGAAAGCAGCCACATTGATCATTCTGCTTGCACACCTCATTTTCTGTATTTGGAATCCTGTTGGGGGTTGGGAATCTTGATCACTTCCCAAGGACTGAAGGGGTATGGGCTTATTATCTGACGCGAGTCTTAGTGGCTAATGTCATAATTTCATGGGTTGATGCCCAGTTTTCTAGTGACCGTCAGCTAGAGAAATCCTCCCCCAGAAGCCCCTGTTAACTCCTGAAACAGTGTCTCCTCTGTTCAGAGTGAAGGGCAGCTCATCACTTTCTGGAAAATGGCATTGTTGCAGGTATCTTTCATACTGGAAATAGTAAGAAATCACCCGATCGTGTGCATGCCTTCCCAGACACTCGGAGGTCGATTGTTGTGTGAATCGCACCATTATAGTTCATAAAAATCATGGGAACCCTACAGTGTTCAGGCCATTTGGTCCATTGTGTCCTTACTGACCCTTCGAAGGATATACCGCCCAGACCCAGCCCCCCACCTTTCTCCATAACTTTTCATTTCCTACGGCTAATCCACACTAACCTGCACATCTTCGGACTGTGGGAGGAAACCCACGCAGACGTGGAGAGGATGTGCAAACTGCACACACAGTTGCCTGAGGGTGGGATCAAACTCTGGTGCCACTGAACCAGTATGCCACCTGAAGTTCTTGTTATTTGCGTTGAATGGCGTGTTGGTGCGTGGCCTGCCTCCTTCAAAGGCTTAGGCTGCCAGCAGGTTGGAGAACCGTGACCTTATGTCTGACTTGTGATGGGCCAGATTTCCCACGCACTGGCCGTAACTGAGACCATGGGGTTCACAAACACTGACCTCCCTCCCTGTGTCCCTCTGCTCCAGCCTGTTCTTCATGTGTGACTGTTAGATAGCTGGGTTAACCTCTGCACCCAGCCATCTACACGCTCGCTTTATGGAGGGACCACAGACGAGCATTCAGAGCAACTCACTGACCTGGTTCTTGAACACCAGCAATGTCCCCGTACATACTTTCAATGTGAGTGTTTGGTAAGCCTCACCATAACATGAAAGAATAGCTGTGTAGAACATGTTTTGTGCGGGGTGCCTGGGCTGATTGTTGACTTTCACATTGAAGTGTAAATTGCAGTAATTTGTCACTCTTCAGAGACTGCATTCTGAAACTGGTTGCTTCAGGCCCAGTACAGAATTTCCGTTTGGTTTATTAGAACTTGCATTTTTCAAATTCTTTATCTTGCCTGAACGTCTCAAATAGAGTAAATTAATTTGAGGCACACAACGATCATAAATGCAGTAGTCAGTTTGCGCACAGTAAGATCCCATGCACAGTAACTCAGACCTGCCTGTGTTGATGATGGTTGACTGAGTGGTGTTACTTTGAGGGCCCAGAAAAGTTCCTGCTCCCTATTCAGTGGGATCGTTATCTTTATTGCAGGTACTCCCGATCTTGGGTTATAAATTACTTCTAAACAGTAGTGCCTGAAGCTTTTCCACATCTGCAGACCACATAGATAAGGACCAAGACCACAGACAAACTACCTGTCTTTTCAATCCTGACTACTTCCACTTGCCACTGTAAAAATAAAACTTAACAGAACTAATGGCAACTATAAATAACATGTTGCTTTTCCTAAATATTTAAAACAATGAAGGTGATATTTTTTGTAAAATAGCATTGATACCACATTAATAATCAGCACTGAACCTTTTTATATTGTCAAGATTACATGCTCAAGACTGGCTGTAGCGTTAAACCTGCAACTTCTGGTTCGGGGGAACTTAACTGTCACTTTTGGATTGATCAAGATGAGGGGGTGACATTCTGAGCGCTGGCCTCCTCTTGTGTTCATGATGCTAACAAATAAGTTGAGCTGTTAAGTGTTTTTTTTTCTCTGTAGGTTCTGCTGTTGGCTGGCTTTAACACTGTAATCACAGTACCAGCCTTCTTCAATGATCCAATCTCAAAACCTCTGAATGTAAAGATGAAAGCACACTTCACCAGCCACCTTCAGTGCACAGGTCAATCACTTGAATCCAGCATGCACTGAAGCAGTGAGGGTACCAATGAAATCTGGTGTCTGTTCTACTCCTTATGGCAAACCCTATGTTTACACAATGTCTAAATCACCATGAAGTTGGGGAGCAGGCCCAGACCCTTCAGCCCATCGAGTCTGTCCCACCAGTCAGAGATCATGGCTAATTGGATTCCTCAATAACACTCTATTCCCTTCCTGATTTTTTTTTTAAAAACCCTGTATTTCAGCCTTATAGAATTGTAGAAATCTACAGCACAGAAAAAGCCCTTTGACCCATCAAATCTGCAACTGGTGAAAAATAAACTCTGAACTACTCTAACCCTATATCCCTGCACCTGGCCCATAGCCTTGTGTGTACCTTGACATCACAAGTGCACATCTTCAGTGTGTTGTGGGTTTCTCCCTCCCATCCTTTACAGGCAGAGAGTTCCAGATTCCCACCACCCTCTGGGCAAAATAAATGTTCACCCCCTTAAAACTATGTCATCTCTTTCCCTGTGCCCCTCCCCTGGGTCATTGATTTTTTTTTTCCCCACCAAGAGGAAAGTTTTCTTTCTCTCTACCCTGCCTGTGCCCCTCATCATCGTACGCATCTTAATCATTGTCTTTGGTCAGGCTCCTCTGCTCAAGCAGGACAGCCCGAGTCTGTCCAATCTTAAAACGTTTTCGGCCCATGCTACATTATGGTAAATCTCCACTGGACCCTGTCCAATGCAGTCTCATCTCTCCTATAATGTGGATTCCACAACTGCATGCAGTAGCCTAGTTGTGGCCTAACCAACCACTTCCACCAAACCTCTCTGCTTCCTTAAGGAATTGGTGCACATGCTGACCAATCTCACTCTGATCCACAGTGTTTCCAGGGTCCTAATAAACACCATGCACTCCCTTGTTTTCTTTGTTCTGGCCACTGATAAATGAATCACACCTTATCCAGACTGAATTCCATTTGCCACTGATCAGCCTATTTGGCTGTCATCATCTGCCTGTAATCTAAGGTTATCCTTCTCACAGTTTATTATCTGTCTCTCTAATTTTCATATCGCCTACAAACTTGCAGATTGGCCCTCCCACGTTAGTGTACTTTGTCTCATGTTTTAATGTCAAGAAAAAGCAAGGGTCCCACTGACCTGTGTGGAACTCCACTCCAAATCTTTCCCAGCATGAAAACTATCTTATTAGCCGTTTCTAATTTTGTATCCATGTTACTGTCTCTTATTCCCTGGGACTGATTTGACTTACAAATCTGCTGTGCAGCGACATATCAAATACCTTCTGGAAATCTGTGTACCCCACAGCAACATTGCCCTGGTCAACCATTTCTCTTGTGTTATCAAAAACCTTCAGTGAGCTGGTTAAACATAGCCTCCCTTTTTGACGAAGGATCCCGAGCCGAAACGTCAACTTTCCTGCTCCTCTGCTGTGTTCCTCCAGCTCCACGCTTGTTGTTTCTCCCTTTTAAGCAATGTGGGATGACATCCTTCTTACTATTTTTAGACATTTCACAACCACCAAAGTCAATCTTACTGGTCTGCAGTTGCTTGTCTTATTGCTTGTAGTTTCCATTCCCACTTCTCTGTGTATGTTTTGCACGGGTCTTGTCTGGCACTAGTGCTTTGCCAGCTTTCTGTACTGGAATGCTGGCAGCCTATCCAGTGCTGCTGCTCCTTTTTTAAATCTGTTTTAAAACCCTGCTGGCAATTGCATTTTCTTCTCTTTTCCCACTCCTCTGCTCTTCCCCCCCCCCCCCCTCCCACTCCTCTGCTCTCCCCCCCCCCCCCCCCACTCCTCTGCTCTTCCCCCCCCCCCCCCACTCCTCTGCTCCCCCCCCCCCGTCCCACTCCTCTGCTCTTCTCCCCCCCCCCACTCCTCTGCTCTTTCTTCCCCCCCCCCCCCCCACCGTCCCACTCCTCTGCTCTTTCTTCCCCCCCCCCCCCGTCCCACTCCTCTGCTCTTCTCCCCCCCCCCCCACTCCTCTGCTCTTCTCCCCCCCCCCCCACTCCTCTGCTCTTCTCCCCCCCCCCCCCACTCCTCTGCTCTTCTCCCCCCCCCCCACTCCTCTGCTCTTCTCCCCCCCCCCCACTCCTCTGCTCTTCTCCCCCCCCCCCACTCCTCTGCTCTTCTCCCCCCCCCCCCCCACTCCTCTGCTCTTCCCCCTCCCCCTCCCCGAATACAATAGAACAGTTAGTTATTGTCTCTTGTATGTTTCGCAAATAAACGACAGGAAAAGTGTCTAAGTCGCCATGCCACAGCACCTATATTGATAACAGAAGGCATAAATAAGAAGAAATTTAAAAAACAAAGTTGAGTCAGAGTCCATCTTAGTTCAATTCATAGCTCCTGGGTTCAGGAAAAGACAGTGCCCACTGCAAGACCGCCATGCCAGGCCTGCAGAATACCGGGCTGGAAGCTGCTCATCAGATATAGCTGGGATTGTCACAAGGAACTGCCGTCTCTGCCACAGAAGCCACCCAGAACATCCTTCATCCACCTCAGCAACGTCGCCTCTGCCAATGTAGCATCCAGTACCAGGTCCCCTCTGCCCACCTCCGGTGCTCGCAGCATCCTCTGGGCCAGAGTCCCAGGTTACTCCCTCTTCCAGCCTCCTGTTATTTATTTGCTTGAAGAAGACTTCTGAATTCCCTTCTATGTTAGCTGCCAGTCTCTCCTCTAAATCCTTTTGTGCTTCTCATGATGTGCCCCCCCCCTTCCAGCAATGGAAGGAGTCACCCACAGTGCTGTCAAGCTGTATGTGCTCAGTAATAGGCTGGTCGCTGACGCCCAGTTTAGGCTGCAGCAGAGCTACATTGCAGCCTCCGTTCAAACACTGGCGAAAGAGCTGATCCCAGAGGTGAGAGTGACTGTCCTTGGCATCACGTCTGCATTTGCCCAAGTGTGGAATGAAGAAGTCCTCACAAACCTAGAGTCAATAGGAATTGGAGGGCCAGGAAGCTGTCTACTGTTTGGAGTCAAACCTGGCAGAGCTAGATGTTTGTGGATGTAGGAGGTCAGTCATGTCAGCTCCAGGACATGGCTACACCTAGGCCCAACCATTCTCACCTTTACAGACCCAAGGTCACTCCATCTTGAAGGGCTTAATTACCAGCTGAAAGTTTCCCTCTATAAGCCGCTCAGCATCCAGGACTGGCAAATAAACACCTGCTGAGCAAGTGGCACCCAGGAATGAATTAAAAAGGCTACTCCTCACCGCTTTGTCCATCCAGCCTGTTTCTCCACTGTATTCTTAACACTGGGGTGGGGGTGGAATTTCTTTGCTGGATTTATGTGCACTGCCCAATTCACTGTTTGTTCTACAGTGAGTCGATACATACTTTCCTGCTGCATTATCCTGTGTTTATCAGGAAACATCTGCATCTTTCAGACAGAGTTAGAGGTTATTGTAGAGCTTGGGATCCTGCAGGAAGTTGAAGCTTTGCAATGGGTCTAAATATGGAGAGAGGTAGTGGATGTAACCCTCGGGAGAGGCTTATTTCTGTTATACACCACCTGGAGTATGTTCAGCTGGAGTGTCTTTTTAAACCTGCTGGTTTGGAAATGTGGGGCTGAGTAAAACGTGAAGCCAGGCCATCTGATTTAGAGATAGGTGCACTCCTTATGCACCAAAAGATGACCTTTCCAGCTACCCTGGTGATAGTGTGGTTAGTCCTGCATTTGCTGTAAGTTAAGGTGGTGTATTGATCAGTCACTTAAGAAATTTGACAACTGACAAATAACTCTGAGGGAAGTGAAGTTTTGTACACAGGGCCATGTGGCAGAGGCTTGATTAGGGGAACATCTGCAGATAGCAAGGATGTGTGCATTAAGACATCTGGTACTTGAAGTAGAAATAAGTAACAGCTTTTAAAACGAAGATCTGTTTAGCCAAGCAAGAAGTGGAAGAAATAGCCTAGTGGTATTATCACTGGACCGTTAAGCCAGAGACCCTGTTGATGCCCTGTGGACCTGGGTTTGAATCCTACCACAGCAGATGATGGAATTCAGTAAGAATCTGGACTTGAGAGTCTAAAGCTGACCATTGTCAATTGTCAGAAAATCCCATCAGGTTCACTGATATCCTTTTAGAGAAAGAATCTGTCATCCTTTCCTGGTCTGGCCTAGATGTGACTCCACAACAATACTGTTGACTCAACTGCCCTCTGGAGTGGGCAATAAACGCTAGCCTAGCCAGCGATACCCTCCTCCTGTGAAGGAATATTGTAAGAAAAAAGAAGCGTCTCTTTCCGATGTATCATCAGTTAATGTTTTGGGTCTGGTGAAAAGCAGCCCTGAGGGAGGGTCACCAGGCCCGAAACATTAACTCTGATTATTCTTCTCCGATGCTACCAGACTTGCTGAGATGTTTCCAGCAACTTCGGTTTTCGTTCCTGATTTACAGCATTCGTAGTTCTTTCAGTCTTTAATCCAGTTTCTCCACTTTTCCCTACAATCCTGTACTTTGTCAAGTCATTTTCTGATTCCTATTTGCAACTTTGTTTTGATTGTAATCGCATTGCCTTGTCCTTTTAATAATCATCATAAACTGGGTCCTTTCTCCTTCTGATAAGAATTTTCTCCTTGTTGGCTGTCAAAACCCTTCATGATTTTGAACAGCTCTATTAAAGCTCACTTTAGCCATGAAGGAGACCAATCTAGTCTGTCTACTTCTCTGAAGTTCACTGCGATTTTAGTTTTGTGGAGTGGGGAGAAAGGGAGGAAATGTTTAAAAGAAACGTGTTCTGCTCCCCCATTTGGTACGACTGACTGAGAAGTTTGTGATTCAGGTCCTCCTCCAGGACTTGAGCGCAAAAGAAATCAAGGCTTCAGCTCCCAGAGGAGTGCTCCACAGTTGTAAATGCCATTTTAGACTTGTTGTGCTAACCTGTAGTCCCTTCAGGTGGATGCAAATGATCCTACAATGTTGTTTGAAAGAGGTGCAAGGGGGAGTTCTCCTTGCTGACCCAGCCAACATTTGTAGCTCAATCAACATCACAAAAAAAACCCAGGCTGTCTTCTCATTGTATTTTGTGGGAGCTTGCTGTGCACAAATTGGTTGCTGCATTTCGTGTGTGACAATACTGTGCCTGGTGACTGGTTTCATTGGCTATAAACTGTTTTGGGAAACTCTGCGATCGTAAAGATTGTCTGTCTGTCTGTCTGTCTGTCTGTAAATGTAATTTTTTTTCATCGAGATTGGTCGCACGACACGTTTGGATGGATGCCTGAAATTCTTGTATTAGCAGCTTTGCTCCATAAATAGTATCTGCTGAAGGGATTCTGAGGAAGTGTGCCTCTGGGAAACAGAATTCCCAGTAGTGGTCCTTTGACAGGGAAAGAGATAGTTGCTAAGGAGTGAGGACTTTGTTCCATCGGGAGGCCATCCTCTTGCTTTTTCAGGTTACCTGCTTTTTGCCATTAAGTGGCAAAGACATGCCGATTCTGTTAATGTCAAATTAGCTACTGTTTCCACGTAAACTAGTTCCTGTCAGCAAACTGCACATGGCCATTTTTATCTGATACGGTTGCGAGATAGATTAGGAGTGTTACTTGACTTCAGTGAAGACTTGCATTTCTGTGGAACCTGTCACATTCTCAGGAAGTCACACACTGCTTTGCAGTCGATGAAGGGCATTTGAGGTGTAGTCAGAGTTGTAATGTCAGAAACGTAGCAGCCAGTTTGTGTGCAGCAAAATCCCACAATCAGCAGTTGGTGACCAGAACTAGCTGGGTGGGTTGTTGAGAGGTAAATTTGATCCCAGGGCAAAAGGATGATCGCCATGTTACTCTTCAAACTCATACCATGGGATCTTCCCTCTCCTATGTGAGGGAAGCCGGAGCATTAGACTAGCATCTCATTCGAAAGGTAGCACTCCCAGAGAATTTTTCTTTGTTAATTCACGGGATGAGGGCATTGCTGGTTAGCATTTATTGCCCATCCCTAATTGCCCAAAGGGTAGTTAAGAATCAGCCACGTTGCTGTGGGTCTGGAGTCACACGTGAACCAAACCGGGTAAGGATGGCAATTTCCTTCCTTAAAGGACATTAATGAACTAGCTGGGCTTTTCCAACAGTTAACAATGGATTCATGGTCATCTTTAGACTTCTAATTCCAGATTGTATTTTTATTGAATTCAAATTCCTCCATCTGCCATGGCAGGATTGGAACCCAAGTGCTGAGAACACTTCCTGGGTTAACAACCCAGTGATAATACCACTAGGTATTAGCTCTCCGGGCGGGATGTCAGGTGTCGGCTGAGAGTTCAGAACTGCAGTCTAGAGGAAATCCTGCCTGTACAAATGAGATGGATTGCAATCTCTCCTGGCCATTAGCCTCTGAAGTGATCAAAGATAATGGAATCTGCAGATGCTGGAGAATCTGAGATAACAAAGTGTGGAGCTGGATGAACACAGCAGAGCAAGCAGCATCTTAGGAGCTCCTAAGATGCTGCTTAGCCTCTGAAGTGAGTTTGGAGAATTCTGCAAGAGAATTTCTGCAAAGTGCAATTTGTCCCTAATTGAGCACAGAGTTCTCTTGTGGAGTTCAAAGGGTACACCAAAAAGGATATAAAACTGAAAAAGTAGTTGGGGTTAATGCACACTATATTGTTCCAATCTGAACATGGGGAATGCTCCATTCACCAGCATGAATGACCTTTGGCCTGAAAAATGTGCAAATGCCTGGAACAAGGGTTGGCAAATTCTCCTGTTTGGTTTCACCCAGCTGCTTGTCTGTGGTCAAAGGTATGTCTTGTCAACTTAAGGAATCAGGCACTTCCCTGCAGAAATACGACTGTTAAAAAGAAGTGTGCTATTCTGTACAGTCTTCTCAATGTTTTGGCAAAATGATAATTTTGACATTTTTGTTTAGAAAGGTGCTGAGACCTTGAGCTGATAAAGTTGAAGTCTTCAGGATTATGTTGTGGATTTGACAAAACTGATTTGTACAGATTGTTCCTTGTGGTGTAGGTTCACATCCTGAGGGATGCAGGCTTAAAAATAAAATTCTGAGGGCATCCTGAGTCACCATTCACCCAGTCGTGTTACAGCACAAATAACCAGGATGGGTTATTGAAACCAACAGATTAGAGTGTTGCACATGTGCACAATTGTGTGATCTAGCTGTCTGTATAATCCTTTCTCAAACTGTCTCTGGGTATGTCTCTCTTGCTGCTCAGATTCTGTGTCTCTGTGTTGTAATTTTTTTTTCTGTCTCTTTCTCCCACCATCCTATCCCATCCCATCCTAGTGCCATTATACTATGGCTTCTTAGCCCTGATAAGCCAACTCTTTACACTCTACATCAAATGGCGTTACACAGATCAAGCCTGGGATAAACTGTCTCAATGTGCCAGATCAATTCCACTACCTATAATGACCAGAGTACTGCATTAAGACACACACTGTGCGTGTATGCGTTCCCCTGAGAGATGACTAAACCATAGAAAATGTTCCTTCTGCCATAGATCGCACTATCAATACCAAGTCTCAATTGAACAATTTACTTTCAACAAAACTAATAATGATATTGAGTTACAGGGCATTTTTATACCATATGTAACTGTGTGGTACCCTCTATCAAATTTTGTTTTGGAGAGGGGATATATTTTCTCTCTCTGATCAACAGCAGGGTTTTAATAATGTATTTTTGTACAGGTAAAGCATTGCTACCAACTGGTACGTGACGTAATGTGGGTAGTGTGCAGTCCCTGGCAGGTTCTACGCTGGAATAGGGGACTGAGACACGACTGAAGTGCCAGGCAAGATTGCAGGATTTGTATGATGTCTGCTCGTGCAGGTAAATAGCTGAGGTTGCTCGGGAATGTGACACCACCTCTGGAGGGATTCAGCCCGGAGCAGGCTGTTAGAAGCTAAAGCAATTTTTGTATTGTTTATTTTCCTATCTCTCAAAATTTCCTGCTCTCCTAACCTGAAACATGAGGATGGTCTTTCGTGCTGGTGACCAGTTCGTCCAACAGGAGGCCGTTCTTAGAATATTTTATTGGTTTGTTATCTGGGCCAATATTTATTGATGTACCCTTGAGAAAGTGGTGGTGAGCTGGCTCCTTGATATACTGCAGTCCATTACTTGTAGACATACCCGCAATGCCGTTAGGGAGAGTGTGCCAGGATTTGACCTGGCAACACTGAGGAGACCAGTCTGATTTGGTGAGTAGCTTGGAGGCGAGCTTGCAGGGGGTAGTGCTCCCATGTATCTGCTGCGCCCCCTTTTTTAATTCATTCATGGGGTAAGGCATCACTGTTTGGGCCAGCATTCACTGTCCGTCCCTAGTTGCCCTTGAGAAGATGCTAGTGAGCTGCCTTGTTGAACTGCAGCAGTTCAATGTTCAGGTCCTACTGAGTGGAAGTGGTTGCGGGTTTGGAGGGTGCTGTTTAAGGAGCCTTATTGAATTTCTGCAAGGCATCTTGTAGAAGGTACACACCATATGTGAATCTAGCTGGGGAGAAATGAAAGACGGGGGAGGCATTTCAACTAGGAAGGATTCGTCATTAGCCTTGTCATCTGGCTGTGTCCTTTTTAATGCATCTCCACATCTACTGGAT